>NW_027101157.1:0-25184 GCF_029633855.1 Hoplias malabaricus | reverse complement strand
TACGTCCAATAAAGCAAAATACAGATGCAATGTAGGATATATTGGACTGACTAGGCTTTTCTGATCGCACCCTTCTACTCATGTGTTTACCTAGCTTCACTGGAAGTAGGAATCCCATCATGAAATTTACAGTTCTACATTTTATGCAGCAAAACATGTCCCTATATCTCAGCTTTGGGATGTGGTAGGGCAACAATTACCACACCACTGTCTTTGTCAGGACCTCCCTGACACACGGTGTGGGTTTGAAGAAGATCTGAGGAGGTCACATATTTCACCCAAAAAACACTAAGGGGTACCCCTTTGTGTTTTTTAGACTCAATTTTTGACCGTCTCAGATTTCTTCCAAACCCACGATGTTGATTAGGCAGGTCCTGACTTACACAAAGGTGTGATTATTTTCAGCCTATCTCATCCCAAAGCTGAGATATGAGGACAAACTTAACTGGGATTTTCTCTCAATAGGTTTATTGGTGTTGAATATATTGGAATTCAATTTATGAGCTTTTTATACGTCCAATAAAGCAAAATACAGATGCAATGTAGGATATATTGGACTGACTAGGCTTTTCTGATCGCACCCTTCTACTCATGTGTTTACCTAGCTTCACTGGAAGTAGGAATCCCATCATGAAATTTACAGTTCTACATTTTATGCAGCACAACATGTCACTTTATCTCAGCTTTGGGATGTGGTAGGGCAACAATTACCACACCACTGTCTTTGTCAGGACCTCCCTGACACATGGTGTGGGTTTGAAGAAGATCTGAGGAGGTCACATATTTCACCCAAAAAACACTAAGGGGTACCCCTTTGTGTTTTTTAGACTCAATTTTTGACCGTCTCAGATTTCTTCCAAACCCACGATGTTGATTAGGCAGGTCCTGACTTACACAAAGGTGTGATTATTTTCAGCCTATCTCATCCCAAAGCTGAGATATGAGGACAAACTTAACTGGGATTTTCTCTCAATAGGTTTATTGGTGTTGAATATATTGGAATTCAATTTATGAGCTTTTTATACGTCCAATAAAGCAAAATACAGATGCAATGTAGGATATATTGGACTGACTAGGCTTTTCTGATCGCACCCTTCTACTCATGTGTTTACCTAGCTTCACTGGAAGTAGGAATCCCATCATGAAATTTACAGTTCTACATTTTATGCAGCAAAACATGTCCCTATATCTCAGCTTTGGGATGTGGTAGGGCAACAATTACCACACCACTGTCTTTGTCAGGACCTCCCTGACACACGGTGTGGGTTTGAAGAAGATCTGAGGAGGTCACATATTTCACCCAAAAAACACTAAGGTGTTTTTTAGACTCAATTTTTGACCGTCTCAGATTTCTTCCAAACCCACGATGTTGATTAGGCAGGTCCTGACTTACACAAAGGTGTGATTATTTTCAGCCTATCTCATCCCAAAGCTGAGATATGAGGACAAACTTAACTGGGATTTTCTCTCAATAGGTTTATTGGTGTTGAATATATTGGAATTCAATTTATGAGCTTTTTATACGTCCAATAAAGCAAAATACAGATGCAATGTAGGATATATTGGACTGACTAGGCTTTTCTGATCGCACCCTTCTACTCATGTGTTTACCTAGCTTCACTGGAAGTAGGAATCCCATCATGAAATTTACAGTTCTACATTTTATGCAGCACAACATGTCACTTTATCTCAGCTTTGGGATGTGGTAGGGCAACAATTACCACACCACTGTCTTTGTCAGGACCTCCCTGACACACGGTGTGGGTTTGAAGAAGATCTGAGGAGGTCACATATTTCACCCAAAAAACACTAAGGGGTACCCCTTTGTGTTTTTTAGACTCAATTTTTGACCGTCTCAGATTTCTTCCAAACCCACGATGTTGATTAGGCAGGTCCTGACTTACACAAAGGTGTGATTATTTTCAGCCTATCTCATCCCAAAGCTGAGATATGAGGACAAACTTAACTGGGATTTTCTCTCAATAGGTTTATTGGTGTTGAATATATTGGAATTCAATTTATGAGCTTTTTATACGTCCAATAAAGCAAAATACAGATGCAATGTAGGATATATTGGACTGACTAGGCTTTTCTGATCGCACCCTTCTACACATGTGTTTACCTAGCTTCACTGGAAGTAGGAATCCCATCATGAAATTTACAGTTCTACATTTTATGCAGCACAACATGTCACTTTATCTCAGCTTTGGGATGTGGTAGGGCAACAATTACCACACCACTGTCTTTGGCAGGACCTCTCTGACACACGGTGTGGGTTTGAAGAAGATCTGAGGAGGTCACATATTTCACCCAAAAAAACACTAAGGGGTACCCCTTTGTGTTTTTTAGACTCAATTTTTGACCATCTCAGATTTCTTCCAAACTCACGGTGTTGATTAGGCAGGTCCTGACTTACACAAAGGTGTGATTATTTTCAGCCTATCTCATCCCAAAGCTGAGATATGAGGACAAACTTAACTGGGATTTTCTCTCAATAGGTTTATTGGTGTTGAATATATTGGAATTAAATTTATGAGCTTGTTATATGTCCAATAAAGCAAAATACAGATGCAATGTAGGATATATTGGACTGACTAGGCTTTTCTGATCGCACCCTTCTACTCTTGTGTTTACCTAGATTCACTGGAAGTAGGAATCACATCATGAAATTTACAGTTCTACATTTTATGCAGCAAAACATGTCCCTATATCTCAGCTTTGGGATGTGGTAGGGCAACAATTACCACACCACTGTCTTTGTCAGGACCTCCCTGACACACGGTGTGGGTTTGAAGAAGATCTGAGGAGGTCACATATTTCACCCAAAAAACACTAAGGGGTACCCCTTTGTGTTTTTTAGACTCAATTTTTGACCGTCTCAGATTTCTTCCAAACCCACGATGTTGATTAGGCAGGTCCTGACTTACACAAAGGTGTGATTATTTTCAGCCTATCTCATCCCAAAGCTGAGATATGAGGACAAACTTAACTGGGATTTTCTCTCAATAGGTTTATTGGTGTTGAATATATTGGAATTCAATTTATGAGCTTTTTATACGTCCAATAAAGCAAAATACAGATGCAATGTAGGATATATTGGACTGACTAGGCTTTTCTGATCGCACCCTTCTACTCATGTGTTTACCTAGCTTCACTGGAAGTAGGAATCCCATCATGAAATTTACAGTTCTACATTTTATGCAGCACAACATGTCACTTTATCTCAGCTTTGGGATGTGGTAGGGCAACAATTACCACACCACTGTCTTTGTCAGGACCTCCCTGACACACGGTGTGGGTTTGAAGAAGATCTGAGGAGGTCACATATTTCACCCAAAAACCACTAAGGGGTACCCCTTTGTGTTTTTTAGACTCAATTTTTGACCGTCTCAGATTTCTTCCAAACCCACGATGTTGATTAGGCAGGTCCTGACTTACACAAAGGTGTGATTATTTTCAGCCTATCTCATCCCAAAGCTGAGATATGAGGACAAACTTAACTGGGATTTTCTCTCAATAGGTTTATTGGTGTTGAATATATTGGAATTAAATTTATGAGCTTGTTATATGTCCAATAAAGCAAAATACAGATGCAATGTAGGATATATTGGACTGACTAGGCTTTTCTGATCGCACCCTTCTACTCTTGGGTTTACCTAGATTCACTGGAAGTAGGAATCACATCATGAAATTTACAGTTCTACATTTTATGCAGCAAAACATGTCCCTATATCTCAGCTTTGGGATGTGGTAGGGCAACAATTACCACACCACTGTCTTTGTCAGGACCTCCCTGACACACGGTGTGGGTTTGAAGAAGATCTGAGGAGGTCACATATTTCACCCAAAAAACACTAAGGGGTACCCCTTTGTGTTTTTTAGACTCAATTTTTGACCGTCTCAGATTTCTTCCAAACCCACGATGTTGATTAGGCAGGTCCTGACTTACACAAAGGTGTGATTATTTTCAGCCTATCTCATCCCAAAGCTGAGATATGAGGACAAACTTAACTGGGATTTTCTCTCAATAGGTTTATTGGTGTTGAATATATTGGAATTCAATTTATGAGCTTTTTATACGTCCAATAAAGCAAAATACAGATGCAATGTAGGATATATTGGACTGACTAGGCTTTTCTGATCGCACCCTTCTACACATGTGTTTACCTAGCTTCACTGGAAGTAGGAATCCCATCATGAAATTTACAGTTCTACATTTTATGCAGCACAACATGTCACTTTATCTCAGCTTTGGGATGTGGTAGGGCAACAATTACCACACCACTGTCTTTGGCAGGACCTCTCTGACACACGGTGTGGGTTTGAAGAAGATCTGAGGAGGTCACATATTTCACCCAAAAAAACACTAAGGGGTACCCCTTTGTGTTTTTTAGACTCAATTTTTGACCATCTCAGATTTCTTCCAAACTCACGGTGTTGATTAGGCAGGTCCTGACTTACACAAAGGTGTGATTATTTTCAGCCTATCTCATCCCAAAGCTGAGATATGAGGACAAACTTAACTGGGATTTTCTCTCAATAGGTTTATTGGTGTTGAATATATTGGAATTAAATTTATGAGCTTGTTATATGTCCAATAAAGCAAAATACAGATGCAATGTAGGATATATTGGACTGACTAGGCTTTTCTGATCGCACCCTTCTACTCTTGTGTTTACCTAGATTCACTGGAAGTAGGAATCACATCATGAAATTTACAGTTCTACATTTTATGCAGCAAAACATGTCCCTATATCTCAGCTTTGGGATGTGGTAGGGCAACAATTACCACACCACTGTCTTTGTCAGGACCTCCCTGACACACGGTGTGGGTTTGAAGAAGATCTGAGGAGGTCACATATTTCACCCAAAAAACACTAAGGGGTACCCCTTTGTGTTTTTTAGACTCAATTTTTGACCGTCTCAGATTTCTTCCAAACCCACGATGTTGATTAGGCAGGTCCTGACTTACACAAAGGTGTGATTATTTTCAGCCTATCTCATCCCAAAGCTGAGATATGAGGACAAACTTAACTGGGATTTTCTCTCAATAGGTTTATTGGTGTTGAATATATTGGAATTCAATTTATGAGCTTTTTATACGTCCAATAAAGCAAAATACAGATGCAATGTAGGATATATTGGACTGACTAGGCTTTTCTGATCGCACCCTTCTACTCATGTGTTTACCTAGCTTCACTGGAAGTAGGAATCCCATCATGAAATTTACAGTTCTACATTTTATGCAGCACAACATGTCACTTTATCTCAGCTTTGGGATGTGGTAGGGCAACAATTACCACACCACTGTCTTTGTCAGGACCTCCCTGACACATGGTGTGGGTTTGAAGAAGATCTGAGGAGGTCACATATTTCACCCAAAAAACACTAAGGGGTACCCCTTTGTGTTTTTTAGACTCAATTTTTGACCGTCTCAGATTTCTTCCAAACCCACGATGTTGATTAGGCAGGTCCTGACTTACACAAAGGTGTGATTATTTTCAGCCTATCTCATCCCAAAGCTGAGATATGAGGACAAACTTAACTGGGATTTTCTCTCAATAGGTTTATTGGTGTTGAATATATTGGAATTCAATTTATGAGCTTTTTATACGTCCAATAAAGCAAAATACAGATGCAATGTAGGATATATTGGACTGACTAGGCTTTTCTGATCGCACCCTTCTACTCATGTGTTTACCTAGCTTCACTGGAAGTAGGAATCCCATCATGAAATTTACAGTTCTACATTTTATGCAGCAAAACATGTCCCTATATCTCAGCTTTGGGATGTGGTAGGGCAACAATTACCACACCACTGTCTTTGTCAGGACCTCCCTGACACACGGTGTGGGTTTGAAGAAGATCTGAGGAGGTCACATATTTCACCCAAAAAACACTAAGGGGTACCCCTTTGTGTTTTTTAGACTCAATTTTTGACCGTCTCAGATTTCTTCCAAACCCACGATGTTGATTAGGCAGGTCCTGACTTACACAAAGGTGTGATTATTTTCAGCCTATCTCATCCCAAAGCTGAGATATGAGGACAAACTTAACTGGGATTTTCTCTCAATAGGTTTATTGGTGTTGAATATATTGGAATTCAATTTATGAGCTTTTTATACGTCCAATAAAGCAAAATACAGATGCAATGTAGGATATATTGGACTGACTAGGCTTTTCTGATCGCACCCTTCTACTCATGTGTTTACCTAGCTTCACTGGAAGTAGGAATCCCATCATGAAATTTACAGTTCTACATTTTATGCAGCACAACATGTCACTTTATCTCAGCTTTGGGATGTGGTAGGGCAACAATTACCACACCACTGTCTTTGTCAGGACCTCCCTGACACATGGTGTGGGTTTGAAGAAGATCTGAGGAGGTCACATATTTCACCCAAAAAACACTAAGGGGTACCCCTTTGTGTTTTTTAGACTCAATTTTTGACCGTCTCAGATTTCTTCCAAACCCACGATGTTGATTAGGCAGGTCCTGACTTACACAAAGGTGTGATTATTTTCAGCCTATCTCATCCCAAAGCTGAGATATGAGGACAAACTTAACTGGGATTTTCTCTCAATAGGTTTATTGGTGTTGAATATATTGGAATTCAATTTATGAGCTTTTTATACGTCCAATAAAGCAAAATACAGATGCAATGTAGGATATATTGGACTGACTAGGCTTTTCTGATCGCACCCTTCTACTCATGTGTTTACCTAGCTTCACTGGAAGTAGGAATCCCATCATGAAATTTACAGTTCTACATTTTATGCAGCAAAACATGTCCCTATATCTCAGCTTTGGGATGTGGTAGGGCAACAATTACCACACCACTGTCTTTGTCAGGACCTCCCTGACACACGGTGTGGGTTTGAAGAAGATCTGAGGAGGTCACATATTTCACCCAAAAAACACTAAGGTGTTTTTTAGACTCAATTTTTGACCGTCTCAGATTTCTTCCAAACCCACGATGTTGATTAGGCAGGTCCTGACTTACACAAAGGTGTGATTATTTTCAGCCTATCTCATCCCAAAGCTGAGATATGAGGACAAACTTAACTGGGATTTTCTCTCAATAGGTTTATTGGTGTTGAATATATTGGAATTCAATTTATGAGCTTTTTATACGTCCAATAAAGCAAAATACAGATGCAATGTAGGATATATTGGACTGACTAGGCTTTTCTGATCGCACCCTTCTACTCATGTGTTTACCTAGCTTCACTGGAAGTAGGAATCCCATCATGAAATTTACAGTTCTACATTTTATGCAGCACAACATGTCACTTTATCTCAGCTTTGGGATGTGGTAGGGCAACAATTACCACACCACTGTCTTTGTCAGGACCTCCCTGACACACGGTGTGGGTTTGAAGAAGATCTGAGGAGGTCACATATTTCACCCAAAAAACACTAAGGGGTACCCCTTTGTGTTTTTTAGACTCAATTTTTGACCGTCTCAGATTTCTTCCAAACCCACGATGTTGATTAGGCAGGTCCTGACTTACACAAAGGTGTGATTATTTTCAGCCTATCTCATCCCAAAGCTGAGATATGAGGACAAACTTAACTGGGATTTTCTCTCAATAGGTTTATTGGTGTTGAATATATTGGAATTCAATTTATGAGCTTTTTATACGTCCAATAAAGCAAAATACAGATGCAATGTAGGATATATTGGACTGACTAGGCTTTTCTGATCGCACCCTTCTACTCATGTGTTTACCTAGCTTCACTGGAAGTAGGAATCCCATCATGAAATTTACAGTTCTACATTTTATGCAGCACAACATGTCACTTTATCTCAGCTTTGGGATGTGGTAGGGCAACAATTACCACACCACTGTCTTTGTCAGGACCTCCCTGACACACAGTGTGGGTTTGAAGAAGATCTGAGGAGGTCACATATTTCACCCAAAAAACACTAAGGGGTACCCCTTTGTGTTTTTTAGACTCAATTTTTGACCGTCTCAGATTTCTTCCAAACCCACGATGTTGATTAGGCAGGTCCTGACTTACACAAAGGTGTGATTATTTTCAGCCTATCTCATCCCAAAGCTGAGATATGAGGACAAACTTAACTGGGATTTTCTCTCAATAGGTTTATTGGTGTTGAATATATTGGAATTAAATTTATGAGCTTGTTATATGTCCAATAAAGCAAAATACAGATGCAATGTAGGATATATTGGACTGACTAGGCTTTTCTGATCGCACCCTTCTACTCTTGTGTTTACCTAGCTTCACTGGAAGTAGGAATCACATCATGAAATTTACAGTTATACATTTTATGCAGCAAAACATGTCCCTATATCTCAGCTTTGGGATGTGGTAGGGCAACAATTACCACACCACTGTCTTTGTCAGGACCTCCCTGACACACGGTGTGGGTTTGAAGAAGATCTGAGGAGGTCACATATTTCACCCAAAAAACACTAAGGGGTACCCCTTTGTGTTTTTTAGACTCAATTTTTGACCGTCTCAGATTTCTTCCAAACCCACGATGTTGATTAGGCAGGTCCTGACTTACACAATGGTGTGATTATTTTCAGCCTATCTCATCCCAAAGCTGAGATATGAGGACAAACTTAACTGGGATTTTCTCTCAATAGGTTTATTGGTGTTGAATATATTGGAATTAAATTTATGAGCTTTTTATACGTCCAATAAAGCAAAATACAGATGCAGTGTAGGATATATTTGACTGACCAGGCTTTTCTGATCGCACCCTTCTACTCATGTGTTTACCCAGCCTCACTGGAAGTAGGAATCCCATCATGAAATTTACAGTTATATATTTTATGCAGCACAACATGTCCCTATATCTTAGCTTTCGGATGTGGTAGGGCAACAATTACCACACCACTGTCTTCGTCAGGACCTCCCTGACACACGGTGTGGGTTTGAACAAGATCTGAAGAGGTCACATATTTCACCCAAAAATACACTAAGGAGTACCCCTTTGTGTTTTTTCAGACTAAATTTTTGACCGTCTCAGATTTCTTCCAAACTCACGGTGTTGATTAGGCAGGTCCTGACTTACACAAAGGTGTGATTATTTTCAGCCTATCTCATCCCAAAGCTGAGATATGAGGACAAACTTAACTGGGATTTTCTCTCAATAGGTTTATTGGTGTTGAATATATTGGAATTAAATTTATGAGCTTGTTATATGTCCAATAAAGCAAAATACAGATGCAATGTAGGATATATTGGACTGACTAGGATTTTCTGATCGCACCCTTCTACTCTTGTGTTTACCTAGCTTCACTGGAAGTAGGAATCCCATCATGAAATTTACAGTTATACATTTTATGCAGCAAAACATGTCCCTATATCTTAGCTTTGGGATGTGGTAGGGCAACAATTACCACACCACTGTCTTTGTCAGGACCTCTCTGACACACGGTGTGGGTTTGAAGAAGATCTGAGGAGGTCACATATTTCACCCCAAAAAAACACTAAGGGGTACCCCTTTGTGATTTTTAGACTCAATTTTTGACCGTCTCAGATTTCTTCCAAACTCACGATGTTGATTAGGCAGGTCCTGACTTACACAAAGGTGTGATTATTTTCAGCCTATCTCATCCCAAAGCTGAGATATGAGGACAAACTTAACTGGGAATTTCTCTCAATAGGTTTATTGGTGTTGAATATATTGGAATTAAATTTATGAGCTTTTTATATGTCCAATAAAGCAAAATACAGTTGCAGTGTAGGATATATTGGACTGACTAGGCTTTTCTGATCGCACCCTTCTACTCATGTGTTTACCCAGCTTCACTGGAAGTAGGAATCCCATCATGAAATTTACAGTTATACATTTTATGCAGCACAACATGTCCCTATATCTTAGCTTTGGGATGTGGTAGAGCAACAATTACCACACCACTGTCTTTGTCAGGACCTCTCTGACACACAGTGTGGGTTTGAAGAAGATCTGAGGAGGTCACATATTTCACCCAAAAAAACACTAAGGGGTACCCCTTTGTGATTTTTAGACTCAATTTTTGACCGTCTCAGATTTCTTCCAAACTCACGATGTTGATTAGGCAGGTCCTGACTTACACAAAGGTGTGATTATTTTCAGCCTATCTCATCCCAAAGCTGAGATATGAGGACAAACTTAACTGGGATTTTCTCTCAATAGGTTTATTGGTGTTGAATATATTGGAATTAAATTTATGAGCTTGTTATATGTCCAATAAAGCAAAATACAGATGCAATGTAGGATATATTGGACTGACTAGGCTTTTCTGATCGCACCCTTCTACTCTTGTGTTTACCTAGCTTCACTGGAAGTAGGAATCCCATCATGAAATTTACAGTTATACATTTTATGCAGCAAAACATGTCCCTATATCTTAGCTTTGGGATGTGGTAGGGCAACAATTACCACACCACTGTCTTTGTCAGGACCTCCCTGACACACGGTGTGGGTTTGAAGAAGATCTGAGGAGGTCACATATTTCACCCAAAAAACACTAAGGGGTACCCCTTTGTGTTTTTTCAGACTAAATTTTTGACCGTCTCAGATTTCTTCCAAACTCACGGTGTTGATTAGGCAGGTCCTGACTTACACAAAGGTGTGATTATTTTCAGCCTATCTCATCCCAAAGCTGAGATATGAGGACAAACTTAACTGGGATTTTCTCTCAATAGGTTTATTGGTGTTGAATATATTGGAATTAAATTTATGAGCTTGTTATATGTCCAATAAAGCAAAATACAGATGCAATGTAGGATATATTGGACTGACTAGGATTTTCTGATCGCACCCTTCTACTCTTGTGTTTACCTAGCTTCACTGGAAGTAGGAATCCCATCATGAAATTTACAGTTATACATTTTATGCAGCAAAACATGTCCCTATATCTTAGCTTTGGGATGTGGTAGGGCAACAATTACCACACCACTGTCTTTGTCAGGACCTCTCTGACACACGGTGTGGGTTTGAAGAAGATCTGAGGAGGTCACATATTTCACCCCAAAAAAACACTAAGGGGTACCCCTTTGTGATTTTTAGACTCAATTTTTGACCGTCTCAGATTTCTTCCAAACTCACGATGTTGATTAGGCAGGTCCTGACTTACACAAAGGTGTGATTATTTTCAGCCTATCTCATCCCAAAGCTGAGATATGAGGACAAACTTAACTGGGAATTTCTCTCAATAGGTTTATTGGTGTTGAATATATTGGAATTAAATTTATGAGCTTTTTATATGTCCAATAAAGCAAAATACAGTTGCAGTGTAGGATATATTGGACTGACTAGGCTTTTCTGATCGCACCCTTCTACTCATGTGTTTACCCAGCTTCACTGGAAGTAGGAATCCCATCATGAAATTTACAGTTATACATTTTATGCAGCACAACATGTCCCTATATCTTAGCTTTGGGATGTGGTAGAGCAACAATTACCACACCACTGTCTTTGTCAGGACCTCTCTGACACACAGTGTGGGTTTGAAGAAGATCTGAGGAGGTCACATATTTCACCCAAAAAAACACTAAGGGGTACCCCTTTGTGATTTTTAGACTCAATTTTTGACCGTCTCAGATTTCTTCCAAACTCACGATGTTGATTAGGCAGGTCCTGACTTACACAAAGGTGTGATTATTTTCAGCCTATCTCATCCCAAAGCTGAGATATGAGGACAAACTTAACTGGGATTTTCTCTCAATAGGTTTATTGGTGTTGAATATATTGGAATTAAATTTATAAGCTTGTTATATGTCCAATAAAGCAAAATACAGATGCAATGTAGGATATATTGGACTGACTAGGCTTTTCTGATCGCACCCTTCTACTCTTGTGTTTACCTAGCTTCACTGGAAGTAGGAATCCCATCATGAAATTTACAGTTATACATTTTATGCAGCAAAACATGTCCCTATATCTTAGCTTTGGGATGTGGTAGGGCAACAATTACCACACCACTGTCTTTGTCAGAACCTCTCTGACACACGGTGTGGGTTTGAAGAAGATCTGAGGAGGTCACATATTTCACCCAAAAAAAACACTAAGGGGTACCCCTTTGTGATTTTTAGACTCAATTTTTGACCGTCTCAGATTTCTTCCAAACTCACGATGTTGATTAGGCAGGTCCTGACTTACACAAAGGTGTGATTATTTTCAGCCTATCTCATCCCAAAGCTGAGATATGAGGACAAACTTAACTGGGAATTTCTCTCAATAGGTTTATTGGTGTTGAATATATTGGAATTAAATTTATGAGCTTTTTATACGTCCAATAAAGCAAAATACAGATGCAGTGTAGGATATATTGGACTGACTAGGCTTTTCTGATCGCACCCTTCTACTCATGTGTTTACCCAGCTTCACTGGAAGTAGGAATCCCATCATGAAATTTACAGTTATACATTTTATGCAGCACAACATGTCCCTATATCTTAGCTTTGGGATGTGGTAGAGCAACAATTACCACACCACTGTCTTTGTCAGGACCTCTCTGACACACGGTGTGGGTTTGAAGAAGATCTGAGGAGGTCACATATTTCACCCAAAAAAACACTAAGGGGTACCCCTTTGTGATTTTTAGACTCAATTTTTGACCGTCTCAGATTTCTTCCAAACTCACGATGTTGATTAGGCAGGTCCTGACTTACACAAAGGTGTGATTATTTTCAGCCTATCTCATCCCAAAGCTGAGATATGAGGACAAACTTAACTAGGATTTTCTCTCAATAGGTTTATGGGTGTTGAATATATTGGAATTAAATTTATAAGCTTGTTATATGTCCAATAAAGCAAAATACAGATGCAATGTAGGATATATTGGACTGACTAGGCTTTTCTGATCGCACCCTTCTACTCATGTGTTTACCTAGCTTCACTGGAAGTAGGAATCCCATCATGAAATTTACAGTTATATATTTTATGCAGCACAACATGTCCCTATATCTTAGCTTTGGGATGTGGTAGGACAACAATTACCACACCACTGTCTTCGTCAGGACCTCTCTGACACACGGTGTGGGTTTGAAGAAGATCTGAGGAGGTCACATATTTCACCCAAAAAAACACTAAGGGGTACCCCTTTGTGTTTTTTTAGACTAAATTTATGACCGTCTCAGATTTCTTCCAAACTCACGATGTTGATTAGGCAGGTCCTGACTTACACAAAGAGGTGATTATTTTCAGCCTATCTCATCCCAAAGCTGAGATATGAGGACAAACTTAACTGGGATTTTCTCTCAATAGGTTTATTGGTGTTGAATATATTGGAATTCAATTTATGAGCTTGTTATATGTCCAATAAAGCAAAATACAGATGCAATGTAGGATATATTGGACTGACTAGGCTTTTCTGATCGCACCCTTCTACTCTTGTGTTTACCTAGCTTCACTGGAAGTAGGAATCACATCATGAAATTTACAGTTATACATTTTATGCAGCAAAACATGTCCCTATATCTCAGCTTTGGGATGTGGTAGGGCAACAATTACCACACCACTGTCTTTGTCAGGACCTCCCTGACACACGGTGTGGGTTTGAAGAAGATCTGAGGAGGTCACATATTTCACCCAAAAAACACTAAGGGGTACCCCTTTGTGTTTTTTAGACTCAATTTTTGACCGTCTCAGATTTCTTCCAAACCCACGATGTTGATTAGGCAGGTCCTGACTTACACAAAGGTGTGATTATTTTCAGCCTATCTCATCCCAAAGCTGAGATATGAGGACAAACTTAACTGGGATTTTCTCTCAATAGGTTTATTGGTGTTGAATATATTGGAATTCAATTTATGAGCTTTTTATACGTCCAATAAAGCAAAATACAGATGCAATGTAGGATATATTGGACTGACTAGGCTTTTCTGATCGCACCCTTCTACTCATGTGTTTACCTAGCTTCACTGGAAGTAGGAATCCCATCATGAAATTTACAGTTCTACATTTTATGCAGCACAACATGTCACTTTATCTCAGCTTTGGGATGTGGTAGGGCAACAATTACCACACCACTGTCTTTGGCAGGACCTCTCTGACACACGGTGTGGGTTTGAAGAAGATCTGAGGAGGTCACATATTTCACCCAAAAAAACACTAAGGGGTACCCTTTTGTGTTTTTTAGACTCAATTTTTGACCATCTCAGATTTCTTCCAAACTCACGGTGTTGATTAGGCAGGTCCTGACTTACACAAAGGTGTGATTATTTTCAGCCTATCTCATCCCAAAGCTGAGATATGAGGACAAACTTAACTGGGATTTTCTCTCAATAGGTTTATTGGTGTTGAATATATTGGAATTAAATTTATGAGCTTGTTATATGTCCAATAAAGCAAAATACAGATGCAATGTAGGATATATTGGACTGACTAGGCTTTTCTGATCGCACCCTTCTACTCTTGTGTTTACCTAGCTTCACTGGAAGTAGGAATCACATCATGAAATTTACAGTTATACATTTTATGCAGCAAAACATGTCCCTATATCTCAGCTTTGGGATGTGGTAGGGCAACAATTACCACACCACTGTCTTTGTCAGGACCTCCCTGACACACGGTGTGGGTTTGAAGAAGATCTGAGGAGGTCACATATTTCACCCAAAAAACACTAAGGGGTACCCCTTTGTGTTTTTTAGACTCAATTTTTGACCGTCTCAGATTTCTTCCAAACCCACGATGTTGATTAGGCAGGTCCTGACTTACACAAAGGTGTGATTATTTTCAGCCTATCTCATCCCAAAGCTGAGATATGAGGACAAACTTAACTGGGATTTTCTCTCAATAGGTTTATTGGTGTTGAATATATTGGAATTCAATTTATGAGCTTTTTATACGTCCAATAAAGCAAAATACAGATGCAATGTAGGATATATTGGACTGACTAGGCTTTTCTGATCGCACCCTTCTACTCATGTGTTTACCTAGCTTCACTGGAAGTAGGAATCCCATCATGAAATTTACAGTTCTACATTTTATGCAGCACAACATGTCACTTTATCTCAGCTTTGGGATGTGGTAGGGCAACAATTACCACACCACTGTCTTTGGCAGGACCTCTCTGACACACGGTGTGGGTTTGAAGAAGATCTGAGGAGGTCACATATTTCACCCAAAAAAACACAAAGGGGTACCACATCCCAAAGCTAAGATATAGGGACATGTTGTGCTGCATAACATGTATAACTGTAAATTTCATGATGGGATTCCTACTTCCAGTGAAGCTAGGTAAACACATGAGTAGAAGGGTGCGATCAGAAAAGCCTAGTCAGTCCAATATATCCTACATTGCATCTGTATTTTGCTTTATTGGACATATAACAAGCTCATAAATTTAATTCCAATATATTCAACACCAATAAACCTATTGAGAGAAAATCCCAGTTAAGTTTGTCCTCATATCTCAGCTTTGGGATGAGATAGGCTGAAAATAATCACACCTTTGTGTAAGTCAGGACCTGCCTAATCAACACCGTGAGTTTGGAAGAAATCTGAGACGGTCAAAAATTGAGTCTAAAAAAACACAAAGGGGTACCCCTTAGTGTTTTTTTGGGTGAAATATATGACCTCCTCAGATCTTCTTCAAACCCACACCGTGTGTCAGAGAGGTCCTGACAAAGACAGTGGTGTGGTAATTGTTGCCCTACCACATCCCAAAGCTGAGATATAGGGACATGTTTTGCTGCATAAAATGTATAACTGTAAATTTCATGATGGGATTCCTACTTCCAGTGAAGCTAGGTAAACACATGAGTAGAAGGGTGCGATCAGAAAAGCCTAGTCAGTCCAATATATCCTACACTGCATCTGTATTTTGCTTTATTGGACGTATAAAAAGCTCATAAATGTAATTCCAATATATTCAACACCAATAAACCTATTGAGAGAAAATCCCAGTTAAGTTTGTCCTCATATCTCAGCTTTGGGATGAGATAGGCTGAAAATAATCACACCTTTGTGTAAGTCAGGACCTGCCTAATCAACACCGTGAGTTTGGAAGAAATCTGAGACGGTCAAAAATTTAGTTGGGTGAAATATTTGACCTCCTCAGATCTTCTTCAAACCCACACCGTGTGTCAGAGAGGTCCTGACAAAGACAGTGGTGTGGTAATTGTTGCCCTACCACATCCCAAAGCTAAGATATAGGGACATGTTGTGCTGCATAAAATGTATAACTGTAAATTTCATGATGGGATTCCTACTTCCAGTGAAGCTAGGTAAACACATGAGTAGAAGGGTGCGATCAGAAAAGCCTAGTCAGTCCAATATATCCTACATTGCATCTGTATTTTGCTTTATTGGACGTAAAAAAAGCTCATAAATTGAATTCCAATATATTCAACACCAATAAACCTATTGAGAGAAAATCCCAGTTAAGTTTGTCCTCATATCTCAGCTTTGGGATGAGATAGGCTGAAAATAATCACACCTTTGTGTAAGTCAGGACCTGCCTAATCAACATCGTGAGTTTGGAAGAAATCTGAGACGGTCAAAAATTGAGTCTAAAAAAACACAAAGGGGTACCCCTTAGTGTTTTTTTGGGTGAAATATGTGACCTCCTCAGCTCTTCTTCAAACCCACACCGTGTGTCAGGGAGGTCCTGACAAAGACAGTGGTGTGGTAATTGTAGCTCTACCACATCCCAAAGCTGAGATATAGGGACATGTTTTGCTGCATAAAATGTATAACTGTAAATTTCATGATGGGATTCCTACTTCCAGTGAAGCTAGGTAAACACAAGAGTAGAAGGGTGCAATCAGAAAAGCCTAGTCAGTCCAATATATCCTACATTGCATCTGTATTTTGCTTTATTGGACGTATAAAAAGCTCATAAATTTAATTCCAATATATTCAACACCAATAAACCTATTGAGAGAAATTCCCAGTTAAGTTTGTCCTCATATCTCAGCTTTGGGATGAGATAGGCTGAAAATAATCACACCTTCGTGTAAGTCAGGACCTGCCTAATCAACACCGTGAGTTTGGAAGAAATTTGAGATGGTCAAAAATTTAGTTGGGTGAAATATGTGACCTCCTCAGATCTTCTTCAAACCCACACCGTGTGTCAGAGAGGTCCTGACAAAGACAGTGGTGTGGTAATTGTTGCCCTACCACATCCCAAAGCTGAGATATAGGGACATGTTTTGCTGCATAAAATGTATAACTGTAAATTTCATGATGGGATTCCTACTTCCAGTGAAGCTAGGTAAACACAACAGTAGAAGGGTGCAATCAGAAAAGCCTAGTCAGTCCAATATATCCTACATTGCATCTGTATTTTGCTTTATTGGACGTATAAAAAGCTCATAAATTTAATTCCAATATATTCAACACCAATAAACCTATTGAGAGAAATTCCCAGTTAAGTTTGTCCTCATATCTCAGCTTTGGCATGAGATAGGCTGAAAATAATCACACCTTTGTGTAAGTCAGGACCTGCCTAATCAACGCCGTGAGTTTGGAAGAAATCTGAGACGGTCAAAAATTGAGTCTAAAAAACACAAAGGGGTACCCCTTAGTGTTTTTTTGGGTGAAATATGTGACCTCCTCAGATCTTCTTCAAACCCACACCATGTGTCAGGGAGGTCCTGACAAAGACAGTGGTGTGGTAATTGTTGCCCTACCACATCCCAAAGCTGAGATATAGGGACATGTTGTGCTGCATAAAATGTATAACTGTAAATTTCATGATGGGATTCCTACTTCCAGTGAAGCTAGGTAAACACATGAGTAGAAGGGTGCGATCAGAAAAGCCTAGTCAGTCCAATATATCCTACATTGCATCTGTATTTTGCTTTATTGGACGTATAAAAAGCTTATAAATTTAATTCCAATATATTCAACACCAATAAACCTATTGAGAGAAAATCCCAGTTAAGTTTGTCCTCATATCTCAGCTTTGGGATGAGATAGGCTGAAAATAATCACACCTTTGTGTAAGTCAGGACCTGCCTAATCAACACCGTGAGTTTGGAAGAAATCTGAGACGGTCAAAAATTGAGTCTAAAA
This sequence comes from Hoplias malabaricus, assembly GCF_029633855.1. Classification (NCBI taxonomy): domain Eukaryota; kingdom Metazoa; phylum Chordata; class Actinopteri; order Characiformes; family Erythrinidae; genus Hoplias; species Hoplias malabaricus. Next base: position 7,197 of record NW_027101157.1, on the reverse strand, counting down.
AACACAAAGGGGTACCCCTTAGTGTTTTTTTGGGTGAAATATGTGACCTCCTCAGATCTTCTTCAAACCCACACCGTGTGTCAGAGAGGTCCTGACAAAGACAGTGGTGTGGTAATTGTTGCCCTACCACATCCCAAAGCTAAGATATAGGGACATGTTGTGCTGCATAAAATGTATAACTGTAAATTTCATGATGGGATTCCTACTTCCAGTGAAGCTAGGTAAACACATGAGTAGAAGGGTGCGATCAGAAAAGCCTAGTCAGTCCAATATATCCTACACTGCATCTGTATTTTGCTTTATTGGACGTATAAAAAGCTCATAAATTTAATTCCAATATATTCAACACCAGTAAACCTATTGAGAGAAATTCCCAGTTAAGTTTGTCCTCATATCTCAGCTTTGGGATGAGATAGGCTGAAAATAATCACACCTTTGTGTAAGTCAGGACCTGCCTAATCAACACCGTGAGTTTGGAAGAAATCTGAGACGGTCAAAAATTGAGTCTAAAAAACACAAAGGGTTAGGGTTAGGGTTAGTGTTTTTTTGGGTGAAATATGTGACCTCCTCAGATCTTCTTCAAACCCACACCATGTGTCAGGGAGGTCCTGACAAAGACAGTGGTGTGGTAATTGTTGCCCTACCACATCCCAAAGCTGAGATATAGGGACATGTTGTGCTGCATAAAATGTATAACTGTAAATTTCATGATGGGATTCCTACTTCCAGTGAAGCTAGGTAAACACATGAGTAGAAGGGTGCGATCAGAAAAGCCTAGTCAGTCCAATATATCCTACATTGCATCTGTATTTTGCTTTATTGGACGTATAAAAAGCTTATAAATTTAATTCCAATATATTCAACACCAATAAACCTATTGAGAGAAAATCCCAGTTAAGTTTGTCCTCATATCTCAGCTTTGGGATGAGATAGGCTGAAAATAATCACACCTTTGTGTAAGTCAGGACCTGCCTAATCAACACCGTGAGTTTGGAAGAAATCTGAGACGGTCAAAAATTGAGTCTAAAAAACACAAAGGGGTACCCCTTAGTGTTTTTTTGGGTGAAATATGTGACCTCCTCAGATCTTCTTCAAACCCACACCGTGTGTCAGAGAGGTCCTGACAAAGACAGTGGTGTGGTAATTGTTGCCCTACCACATCCCAAAGCTAAGATATAGGGACATGTTGTGCTGCATAAAATGTATAACTGTAAATTTCATGATGGGATTCCTACTTCCAGTGAAGCTAGGTAAACACATGAGTAGAAGGGTGCGATCAGAAAAGCCTAGTCAGTCCAATATATCCTACACTGCATCTGTATTTTGCTTTATTGGACGTATAAAAAGCTCATAAATTTAATTCCAATATATTCAACACCAGTAAACCTATTGAGAGAAATTCCCAGTTAAGTTTGTCCTCATATCTCAGCTTTGGGATGAGATAGGCTGAAAATAATCACACCTTTGTGTAAGTCAGGACCTGCCTAATCAACACCGTGAGTTTGGAAGAAATCTGAGACGGTCAAAAATTGAGTCTAAAAAACACAAAGGGTTAGGGTTAGGGTTAGTGTTTTTTTGGGTGAAATATGTGACCTCCTCAGATCTTCTTCAAACCCACACCGTGTGTCAGAGAGGTCCTGACAAAGACAGTGGTGTGGTAATTGTTGCCCTACCACATCCCAAATCTAAGATATAGGGACATGTTGTGCTGCATAAAATGTATAACTGTAAATTTCATGATGGGATTCCTACTTCCAGTGAAGCTAGGTAAACAAATGAGTAGAAGGGTGCGATCAGAAAAGCCTAGTCAGTCCAATATATCCTACACTGCATCTGTATTTTGCTTTATTGGACGTATAAAAAGCTCATAAATTTAATTTCAATATATTCAACACCAGTAAACCTATTGAGAGAAATTCCCAGTTAAGTTTGTCCTCATATCTCAGCTTTGGGATAAGATAGGCTGAAAATAATCACACCTTTGTGTAAGTCAGGACCTGCCTAATCAACACCGTGAGTTTGGAAGAAATCTGAGACGGTCAAAAATTTAGTTGGGTGAAATATGTGACCTCCTCAGATCTTCTTCAAACCCACACCGTGTGTCAGAGAGGTCCTGACAAAGACAGTGGTGTGGTAATTGTTGCCCTACCACATCCCAAAGCTGAGATATAGGGACATGTTGTGCTGCATAAAATGTATAACTGTAAATTTCATGATGGGATTCCTACTTCCAGTGAAGCTAGGTAAACACATGAGTAGAAGGGTGCGATCAGAAAAGCCTAGTCAGTCCAATATATCCTACATTGCATCTGTATTTTGCTTTATTGTACGTATAAAAAGCTCATAAATTTAATGCCAATATATTCAACACCAATAAACCTATTGAGAGAAATTCCCAGTTAAGTTTGTCCTCATATCTCAGCTTTGGCATGAGATAGGCTGAAAATAATCACACCTTTGTGTAAGTCAGGACTTGCTTAATCAACACCGTGAGTTTGGAAGAAATCTGAGATGGTCAAAAATTTTGTCTAAAAAACACAAAGGGGTACCCCTTAGTGTTTTTTTTGGGTGAAATATGTGACCTCCTCAGCTCTTCTTCAAACCCACACCGTGTGTCAGAGAGGTCCTGACGAAGACAGTGGTGTGGTAATTTTTGCCCTACCACATCCCAAAGCTGAGATATAGGGACATGTTTTGCTGCATAAAATGTATAACTGTAAATTTCATGATGGGATTCCTACTTCCAGTGAAGCTAGGTAAACACAAGAGTAGAAGGGTGCAATCAGAAAAGCCTAGTCAGTCCAATATATCCTACATTGCATCTGTATTTTGCTTTATTGGACGTATAAAAAGCTCATAAATTTAATTCCAATATATTCAACACCAATAAACCTATTGAGAGAAATTCCCAGTTAAGTTTGTCCTCATATCTCAGCTTTGGGATGAGATAGGCTGAAAATAATCACACCTTTGTGTAAGTCAGGACCTGCCTAATCAACACCATGAGTTTGGAAGAAACCTGAGACGGTCAAAAATTTAGTTGGGTGAAATATGTGACCTCCTCAGATCTTCTTCAAACCCACACCGTGTGTCAGAGAGGTCCTGACAAAGACAGTGGTGTGGTAATTGTTGCCCTACCACATCCCAAAGCTAAGATATAGGGACATGTTGTGCTGCATAAAATGTATAACTGTAAATTTCATGATGGGATTCCTACTTCCAGTGAAGCTAGGTAAACACATGAGTAGAAGGGTGCAATCAGAAAAGCCTAGTCAGTCCAATATATCCTACATTGCATCTGTATTTTGCTTTATTGGACGTATAAAAAGCTCATAAATTGAATTCCATATATTCAACACCAATAAACCTATTGAGAGAAAATCCCAGTTAAGTTTGTCCTCATATCTCAGCTTTGGGATGAGATAGGCTGAAAATAATCACACCTTTGTGTAAGTCAGGACCTGCCTAATCAACATCGCGAGTTTGGAAGAAATCTGAGACGGTCAAAAATTGAGTCTAAAAAACACAAAGGGGTACTCTTAGTGTTTTTTTGGGTGAAATATGTGACCTCCTCAGCTCTTCTTCAGACCCACACCGTGTGTCAGGGAGGTCCTGACAAAGACAGTGGTGTGGTAATTGTAGCCCTACCACATCCCAAAGCTGAGATATAGGGACATGTTTTGCTGCATAAAATGTATAACTGTAAATTTCATGATGGGATTCCTACTTCCAGTTAAGCTAGGTAAACAAATGAGTAGAAGGGTGCGATCAGAAAAGCCTAGTCAGTCCAATATATCCTACACTGCATCTGTATTTTGCTTTATTGGACGTATAAAAAGCTCATAAATTTAATTTCAATATATTCAACACCAGTAAACCTATTGAGAGAAATTCCCAGTTAAGTTTGTCCTCATATCTCAGCTTTGGGATGAGATAGGCTGAAAATAATCACACCTTTGTGTAAGTCAGGACCTGCCTAATCAACACCGTGAGTTTGGAAGAAATCTGAGACGGTCAAAATTTTTGTCTAAAAAACACAAAGGGGTACCCCTTAGTGTTTTTTTTGGGTGAAATATGTGACCTCCTCAGCTCTTCTTCAAACCCACACCGTGTGTCAGAGAGGTCCTGACGAAGACAGTGGTGTGGTAATTTTTGCCCTACCACATCCCAAAGCTGAGATATAGGGACATGTTTTGCTGCATAAAATGTATAACTGTAAATTTCATGATGGGATTCCTACTTCCAGTGAAGCTAGGTAAACAAATGAGTAGAAGGGTGCGATCAGAAAAGCCTAGTCAGTCCAATATATCCTACACTGCATCTGTATTTTGCTTTATTGGACGTATAAAAAGCTCATAAATTTAATTTCAATATATTCAACACCAGTAAACCTATTGAGAGAAATTCCCAGTTAAGTTTGTCCTCATATCTCAGCTTTGGGATGAGATAGGCTGAAAATAATCACACCTTTGTGTAAGTCAGGACCTGCCTAATCAACACCGTGAGTTTGGAAGAAATCTGAGACGGTCAAAAATTTAGTTGGGTGAAATATGTGACCTCCTCAGATCTTCTTCAAACCCACACCGTGTGTCAGAGAGGTCCTGACAAAGACAGTGGTGTGGTAATTGTTGCCCTGCCACATCCCAAAGCTGAGATATAGGGACATGTTGTGCTGCATAAAATGTATAACTGTAAATTTCATGATGGGATTCCTACTTCCAGTGAAGCTAGGTAAACACATGAGTAGAAGGGTGCGATCAGAAAAGCCTAGTCAGTCCAATATATCCTACATTGCATCTGTATTTTGCTTTATTGGACGTATAAAAAGCTCATAAATTTAATGCCAATATATTCAACACCAATAAACCTATTGAGAGAAATTCCCAGTTAAGTTTGTCCTCATATCTCAGCTTTGGCATGAGATAGGCTGAAAATAATCACACCTTTGTGTAAGTCAGGACCTGCCTAATCAACACCGTGAGTTTGGAAGAAATCTGAGATGGTCAAAAATTTTGTCTAAAAAACACAAAGGGGTACCCCTTAGTGTTTTTTTTGGGTGAAATATGTGACCTCCTCAGCTCTTCTTCAAACCCACACCGTGTGTCAGAGAGGTCCTGACGAAGACAGTGGTGTGGTAATTTTTGCCCTACCACATCCCAAAGCTGAGATATAGGGACATGTTTTGCTGCATAAAATGTATAACTGTAAATTTCATGATGGGATTCCTACTTCCAGTGAAGCTAGGTAAACACAAGAGTAGAAGGGTGCAATCAGAAAAGCCTAGTCAGTCCAATATATCCTACATTGCATCTGTATTTTGCTTTATTGGACGTATAAAAAGCTCATAAATTTAATTCCAATATATTCAACACCAATAAACCTATTGAGAGAAATTCCCAGTTAAGTTTGTCCTCATATCTCAGCTTTGGGATGAGATAGGCTGAAAATAATCACACCTTTGTGTAAGTCAGGACCTGCCTAATCAACACCGTGAGTTTGGAAGAAATCTGAGACGGTCAAAAATTTAGTTGGGTGAAATATGTGACCTCCTCAGATCTTCTTCAAACCCACACCGTGTGTCAGAGAGGTCCTGACAAAGACAGTGGTGTGGTAATTGTTGCCCTACCACATCCAAAGCTAAGATATAGGGACATGTTGTGCTGCATAAAATGTATAACTGTAAATTTCATGATGGGATTCCTACTTCCAGTGAAGCTAGGTAAACACATGAGTAGAAGGGTGCGATCAGAAAAGCCTAGTCAGTCCAATATATCCTACATTGCATCTGTATTTTGCTTTATTGGATGTATAAAAAGCTCATAAATTTAATGCCAATATATTCAACACCAATAAACCTATTGAGAGAAATTCCCAGTTAAGTTTGTCCTCATATCTCAGCTTTGGCATGAGATAGCTGAAAATAATCACACCTTTGTGTAAGTCAGGACCTGCCTAATCAACGCCGTGAGTTTGAAGAAATCTGAGACGGTCAAAAATTGAGTCTAAAAAACACAAAGGGGTACCCCTTAGTGTTTTTTTGGGTGAAATATGTGACCTCCTCAGATCTTCTTCAAACCCACACCGTGTGTCAGGGAGGTCCTGACAAAGACAGTGGTGTGGTAATTGTTGCCCTACCACATCCCAAAGCTGAGATATAGGGACATGTTGTGCTGCATAAAATGTATAACTGTAAATTTCATGATGGGATTCCTACTTCCAGTGAAGCTAGGTAAACACAAGAGTAGAAGGGTGCGATCAGAAAAGCCTAGTCAGTCAAATATATCCTACATTGCATCTGTATTTTGCTTTATTGGACGTATAAAAAGCTCATAAATTTAATGCCAATATATTCAACACCAATAAACCTATTGAGAGAAATTCCCAGTTAAGTTTGTCCTCATATCTCAGCTTTGGGATGAGATAGACTGAAAATAATCACACCTTTGTGTAAGTCAGGACTTGCCTAATCAACACCGTGAGTTTGGAAGAAATCTGAGATGGTCAAAAAATTTTGTCTAAAAAACACAAAGGGGTACCCCTTAGTGTTTTTTTTTGGGTGAAATATGTGACCTCCTCAGCTCTTCTTCAAACCCACACCGTGTGTCAGAGAGGTCCTGACGAAGACAGTGGTGTGGTATTTTTTGCCCTACCACATCCCAAAGCTGAGATATAGGGACATGTTTTGCTGCATAAAATGTATAACTGTAAATTTCATGATGGGATTCCTACTTCCAGTGAAGCTAGGTAAACACAAGAGTAGAAGGGTGCAATCAGAAAAGCCTAGTCAGTCCAATATATCCTACATTGCATCTGTATTTTGCTTTATTGGACGTATAAAAAGCTCATAAATTTAATTCCAATATATTCAACACCAATAAACCTATTGAGAGAAATTCCCAGTTAAGTTTGTCCTCATATCTCAGCTTTGGGATGAGATAGGCTGAAAATAATCACACCTTTGTGTAAGTCAGGACCTGCCTAATCAACACCGTGAGTTTGGAAGAAATCTGAGACGGTCAAAAATTTAGTTGGGTGAAATATGTGACCTCCTCAGATCTTCTTCAAACCCACACCGTGTGTCAGAGAGGTCCTGACAAAGACAGTGGTGTGGTAATTGTTGCCCTACCACATCCCAAAGCTAAGATATAGGGACATGTTGTGCTGCATAAAATGTATAACTGTAAATTTCATGATGGA
>NW_027101156.1:5000-35000 GCF_029633855.1 Hoplias malabaricus | reverse complement strand
TACAGCTCGGGATTCAGCCTCCATTCAGTCAGTGTGTGTGTTGTGTGTGTGTGTTTGAGAGAGAGAGGGAGAATTAATATCATTATGACGATAAGCGCAGAGAGTCGATATGTAATCAGGCCACAGGTAATGGAATAAAGGACTGAGTGGACGGAAAGAAAGGCAGAAAGCGCTCGGCAGGAGAAAGAAGGGAAAGTTAATAATGGTTGACTCTGGGAAAACGGCGGATTGATTTTCGGGCCGCCGGCGTGTCACTCGGTTTATTTATAGACGCTCCAGTCTCACCACGAAGACGAAAACAGCACCTGCTGCGGGGAAAACGTCTCCACCACGTTCATCATCGCCCTCCATCGCCTCTAAACAGCACTGATTGAACACTAAAGGTGCAGTTAGAGCCCTTTTAAAGGTACAATAGGTCACGTGGGGAATGTCCACACGTCTGTCAGGTGCTGTGAGTCGAAGAGTCTGTTGTGAAAATATGAGTGCCTTTAAAATCTGGAGAAACTAGTGTAGCTTCATGTTGTGTACATTTATAAACAGGTCAGGCATTAAAGTAACGGTCTGTAAGATTGGGTAGTTCCGCTCCGTGGTATATTTTCTACCTGCAGTCATAGAGTGTTGTTTGCTTTTACAGCACTGTGCTGTATTGAAATAAATGTGGAGTCGAAGGGAGTAACGGGGTTGGCTACCCGCTTCAAATAGTTACATAGTGTAGTTCTACAGTGCTGAGCCTGGAGCAGCAACAACCGAGGCCCTATTCTCACTGTTAAAGCTCAGAGCTCAGTGGAGCATCACAGTGATTTAGAAGCTGCACAGAAGAAGTACATAGTGTTGTTTCTCCACTCATTTTCTTAAAGCATTGTTGAGTAACGTACATCGGAATTCAGTGTCCACACATCCTCCCACTCTTTTTGATGTTGTGTCGTATTAAAAAATAAAATCGTCACATAATCCAGTAAAAAATAAACTATAAACGGAGCAGTGTGAGAAGTGGACACACAAATACACACACACACACACACACGCAAACACACACACACACACATGCAAAACACACAAATACACACGCACACACACGCAAACACACACACGCAAAAACACACAAATACACACACACGCACACACATGCAAACACACACACACACACACACACACACATTCACTCACAGGAGAAGGTTTGTATTTGAGATATTGTGTATTTTGTGTGTGTGTGTGTGTGTGTGTGTGTTTGCATGTGTGTGCGTGTGTGTGTATTTGTGTGTTTTTGCGTGTGTGTGTTTGCGTGTGTGTGCGTGTGTATTTGTGTGTTTTGCATGTGTGTGTGTGTGTGTTTTGCGTGTGTGTGTGTGTGTGTATTTGTGTGTTTTTGCGTTTTTGCGTGTGTGTGTTTGTGTGTGTGTGCCTGTGTGTGTGGTGTGTTTGTGTGTGTGTGCCTGTGTGTGTGTGTGTTTGCGTGTGCGTGTGCGTGTGTGTGTGTCTACGTATACACAAGCTGGCCGTGTGCTATGGGTCAGTGTGTATTGTGTAGGTCACTTTGCTGGACGTCTTACTGAGTGGTAAAAGCTTTGGGGTTTTATAAGCTCACACACACACTCACACACACACACACAGGCCTGTGGTTGTAAGCTTTTCATAATCACAGGGATTACACCCGTATCGCACATATGCTCTTCTCATGCAAATGCAGCACACACAGCAAACTGAGGAATTTGCATCGAGCATCAATCAGTTCTGACTGCACTGTGACAAAACACACACACACACACACATTTCAGTATGGGTGTTTTCTGCATTTTTAAGAAGTGATGACGTTACGAGCCACCAGAGCTTGAGTCTCGATTTGATCCATTCTCCTCCTCGTCTTTGAGACTGGAGCCAAAGGGAGATGAACATATTCCTTTGTATTTATTTCCTCATCAGTCTTTTCATGCACAGTGTGTTATTTGGCAAATTAGCTTCCTTTTTTGTTACTCACTGTAACACACCTGAGAACATTGGTTAATATAAAGTGCAACTGGATTCAAATACAGCACGAATCTTAATGAACACAGGGAGAACATACCACACTCCTCACAGACAGTCACCCGGAGGAAACCCACGCAGACACAGGGAGAACACACCACACTCCTCACAGACAGTCACCCGGAGGAAACCCACGCGGACACAGAGAGAACACACCACACTCCTCACAGACAGTCACCCGGAGGGAAACCCACACAGACACAGAGAGAACACACCACACTCCTCACAGACAGTCACCCGGAGGAAACCCACGCAGACACAGGGAGAACACACCACACTCCTCACAGACAGTCACCCGGAGGAAACCCACGCAGACACAGGGAGAACACACCACACTCCTCACAGACAGTCACCCGGAGGAAACCCACAGACACAGAGAGAACACACCACACTCCTCACAGACAGTCACCCGGAGGAAACCCACGCAGACACAGGGAGAACACACCACACTCCTCACAGACAGTCACCCGGAGGAAACCCACGCAGACACAGGGAGAACACACCACACTCCTCACAGACAGTCACCCGGAGGAAACCCACGCAGTCACAGGGAGAACACACCACACTCCTCACAGACAGTCACCCGGAGGAAACCCACGCAGACACGGGAGAACACACCACACTCCTCACAGACAGTCACCCGGAGGAAACCCACGCAGACACGGGGAGAACACACCACACTCTCACAGACAGTCACCCGGAGTGGGACTCAAACCCACAAGGACCCTGGAGCTGTGACAAAGACACTACCTGCTGCACCACAGTGACGTCCTAAATATGAATCAATACGTCATAATACTTCGGTCGTGTATATTCTGGTGTAATTATTGATGATGTAAAAGTGTTTACTTTTACTGAGAGCTGCTGGACCCTTAAATCTCACCTGATTTAAAGTGATGTAAAACATAGAATAATTCACTTTTATTTTGTATTTATCTTAATAACTCTCTTGGTTTAGAGTAATCTACTGTGTGCTAGTGGTCTCTCAGTGTGTGTGTGTGCTTTATTCAGCGTGTATGCACTGTGTATGAATGTATGTGTGTGTGAGTGTGTGGGGGTGGGGGGGAAGTAGCGATCACAGCTTTTAAACGATTAAATGGCTTTACGGTAATCATGTGATTGGGCACAAGGCTTTTGAAACAATCACACTGCTCCTTTAGATTACTTAATGGATGGACACACACACACACACACACACCCACACTAATATACACACACTCACGGGAAAGGCAGATAGGCTCCCATGAATGCTTTCAGACAATGAGGCTTTTCAGTGGAGAACAATAGCAGCAAATACAGCAGAGAGAGGATTAAGTGTTTATCAGCTTTCCAACACTCTCAATGCTTCCTTCGTTCCTGTGGCTAATTTGGCCGTCTGACCCCTTACACATGGCCCATGGGCCTCACACACACACACACACCACCCACACACCCACACACACACACACACCACCCACACACCCACACACACACACACTACACCTCCTCCTCAGCTTTGCGAAGCTACACAATACCTTTCTACGATTGATTTTCTTTCTTCCTCTCAGCTGTTGTTTTCCCCGCAGCCGCAGTGATGAAGCCCACCTTGTTCCGCTCCTTAATGGAGCCTGAGTGTGTTTGGCTTTGCTGGGTGTTCTGCGGAGGGTTTTGTGGGTAATTAGCGGAGGAGTCTCGCTGGGTGAACTGGGCAGCTCAGGACGAATCGATGCAAAAGGCTTTAAAGGGCTCATAATCTCGGAAAACCATTGTTTAATCCTTTTGTCTGATGTAAACTTTGAGAAAGTTTGAGAAGCCCTCACTCCCCACACAATCTGAGGAGAAAAAGAAAGAGTGTGAAGCCCATTACTCATTTTACCTCTACCTCCTCGTTTCTGAGTGTCCTCTTCCTCTTGGAGCTGAGTTACAGGACCCTTCAAGACCCTAATACATCATCAGAACACAAATAAAACAGAGCAGCGCTTCATTCCCAGGCGACTAGCGCCGCTCTGTAGCAGCTCTGCATCAGTCTGCAGTGATATCAGAGGAGCTGCTGGACTTTAGTTACATTTAGAGCCTCGTTCTCCTTCAGAAGAGTTCCACAATCAGAGATTACCCCCCTCTCCTCACTCTTCTGTGACATGGAGCTGAACACATCATCAGATTATACTTTGAACCTTTCAGTTCCACCTTAAAATCTTGTAGTAGTCACAGGCACCAGAATGTAACTGCTTCACTGTTTAAGGTGGAACTGTACATTTACAGCTAACTCCTGAGACCTCAGCTGCTCCTCGTGCTGTTTTCTGCTCGTTCTGAAGTAAAGGCCATAATCCACTGAAACTACATTAAACTCATAGAATACACTGGGATCATAGAGTTTAAAGGAGGAAACACTGACACTGTGGGTGTCTTTGGGCGCTGCGCAGCGTCTCGCCGCGTCAGAACCCTCCGTTCGGGAGTGTGATTCTGAACAATCTGTTTTGGACGTGCGGGGGGTATATTGTCCTACCCCTCAAAACAGAGGGGGAGGGCTAAGTGTGAAATGGGGTTCACTACAAGCTTCCTGAAGTCAAGATGGAGCAGGAAGGGAGCGGGTGGGTACCTACCCTCCCCCTAAAGCTAGTTTCTGCAGTGCAGAGAATCGATTCTACATCTTAGTGGAACATCACAATGATTTTGAAGCTAAAAATACTATGTACTGAGGCTTTAAGCTGCCTTTAGATTAAAACTAAGCAGCATAGATAGGCTGTTTTCAGTTTGCTATATTTGTGATGTCACTGTGTGTCCTGCAACCTGTTTTTTTTCTGAGTTCTGTTTACTTTTAAAGTTACAGGACGTAAAGTAACTTCTCACCGCACCACATTGGACACCAGGGGTTAGGAGCTTTGCTCAAAGGCAGTTCAGCTGTGGATGTTGAGGGAGGAGACATTGCTGATCCTTCTCTCCCCAGCCCCAGTTTCCTGCCGACTCAGGAGATCAAACCAGCGGCACTTCGGTCCACAGCCTGCTTCTCTGACCTTTAATCTGCCTCTGGTTTTTGTGGAATTAAAGAGGGAGGTTGGAAATGAAGTTGAAAATGATCATGAAAAGATGAACCGGGAATGATTCAATAAAATACAAGCTATGTGTGGAGAGAGAGAGAGAGAGAGAGAGAGAGAGAGAGAGAGAGGGGGGGGGGAGAGAGAGAGAGAGAGAGAGGGAGAGAGAGAGGGAGAGAGAAAGAGAGAGAGTGAGAGAGGGAGAGAGAGAGAGAGGGGGGGGGAGAGAGAGGGAGAGAGAGAGAGAGAGAAAGTGAGAGGGAGAGAGAGAGAGAGAGAGGGGGGGAGAGAGGGAGAGAGAGAGAGTGAGTGAGAGAAGGAGAGGGAGAGAGAGAGAGAAAGAGAGGGAGAGGATGATACTGAAACACTCTCAGCGTGGCCCACTGACCTCGTATGGAATCCAATATGGCTTCTAACAAAAGCAGCTTTTTCCTGCCACTGCAGGTGAACAGCCTCTGTTCATTCATCTGTTCATTAACACAGGAGTCTCTCTCTCTCTCTCTCTCTCTCTCTCTCTCTCTCTCTCTCTTCTGCTTTGTTGTCACCTGAGTAAGTGTTTATTTCTCATTTTAAACATTTATTGTGTTTAAAACAACAATAAAAACAAAACCAAAGATCATTTAGCTCTAACCTGTTTATATTATTAATAAATTTAAAGTGAGGGCAGATTCAGAACCTGCTCCGGCTCTAGCTTCGACTCTGTAGGAGGTCAGAGACTGGAGACTGGAGAAGCCAACAGAGATGGTGGGAAGCCAAACGTGAACGCTGTTCAGGGGTCGTGATGAATACAGATTCCGTGTGTGGTGTCTGATTTCTGCTGCGCCGCTGGTGCTGTGGAGGGGGGCGAGGGGGCTGTGGAGTGTTTGGGGGTGCTGTGGATGGGGTGGGGGTGCTGTGGACGCGGTGGGGGTGCTGTGAAGGGGGCGAGGGTGCTGTGTAGAGTTATTAGTTAGTTAGTTATCGTTACACTTATATAGCGCCTTTCTAGATACCCAAGGACGCTTTACAATCTACACTGCTCGGAACGCTCAATTCACACACACACTGGCGAGAAGCGGCAGCCAAACGCGCACAGCGCACTCTCGACCAGGAACGACCGTCCACCTGGAGGACTGCATCGGGCACTAGGATTTCACCCAGGACAGAGCGCCAATCCATATCTGGGCACACACACATTCACTCACACATACACACTCATTAACTCACAAACCAGGACAGTTATTACAGAAGCCAATTCACCTACCCTCCATGTTTTTGGACTATTTTGGAGGGTGTTGTGGAGTATTGGGAGGTTGCTGTGGAGGGCTGGGTGTGCTGTGGAGTGTTTGGGAGGTTGCTGTAGAGGGGATGGGTGTGCTGTGTAGAGTGTGTAGAGGGTGTTGTGGACTGTTTGGGTGTGCTGTGGAGTGTTTGGGTGTGCTTTGGAGGGAGTGGGTGTGCTGTGTAGAGGGTATGAGGGTGTTGTGGAGTGTTTCGGGGTGTTGTGGAGTGTTTGGGGGTGCTGTGGACAGGGTGGGGGTGCTGTGTAGAGGGTGTGAGGGTGTTGTGGAGTATTTGGGGGTGCTGTGGAGTGTTTGGGGGTGCTGTGGAGGGGGTGGGTGTGCTGTGTAGAGGGTATGAGGGTGTTGTGGAGTGTTTCGGGGTGCTGTGGAGTGTTTGGGGGTGCTGTGGAGGGGGTGGGTGTGCTGTGTAGAGGGTGTGAGGGTGTTGTGGAGTGTTTGGGGGTGCTGTGGAGTGTTTGGGGGTGCTGTGGAGGGGGTGGGTGTGCTGTGTAGAGGGTGTGAGGGTGTTGTGGAGTGTTTCGGGGTGCTGTGGAGTGTTTGGGGGTGCTGTGGAGGGGGTGGGTGTGCTGTGTAGAGGGTGTGAGGGTGTTGTGGAGTGTTTCGGGGTGCTGTGGAGTGTTTGGGGGTGCTGTGGAGGGGGTGGGTGTGCTGTGTAGAGGGTGTGAGGGTGTTGTGGAGTGTTTGGGGGTGCTGTGGAGGGGGTGGGTGTGCTGTGGAGTGTTTGGGAATGCTGTGGAGGGGGTGGGTGTGCTGTGTAGAGGGTGTGAGGGTGTTGTGGAGTGTTTGGGGGTGCTGTGGAGTGTTTGGGGGTGCTGTGGAGGGGGTGGGGGTGCTGTGTAGAGGGTGTGAGGGTGTTGTGGAGTGTTTTGGGGGTGCTGTGAAGGGGGTGGGTGTGCTGTGGAGTGTTTGGGAATGCTGTGGAGGGGGTGGGTGTGCTGTGTAGAGGGTGTGAGGTTGTTGTGGAGTGTTTGGGAATGCTGTGGACAGGGTAGGTGTGCTGTGTAGAGGGTGTGAGGGTGTTGTGGAGTGTTTGGGGGTGCTGTGGAGTGTTTGGGGGTGCTGTGAAGGGGGTGGGGGTGCTGTGGAGTGTTTGGGAATGCTGTGGAGGGGGTGGGTGTGCTGTGTAGAGGGTGTGAGGGTGTTGTGGAGTGTCTGGGGGTGCTGTGGAGTGTTTGGGGGTGCTGTGAAGGGGGTAGGTGTGCTGTGTAGAGGGTGTGAGGGTGTTGTGGAGTGTCTGGGGTGCTGTGGAGTGTTTGGGGGTGCTGTGAAGGGGGTGGGTGTGCTGTGTAGAGTGTGTAGAGGGTGTTGTGGAGTGTCTGGGGGTGCTGTGGAGTGTTTAGGGGTGCTGTGAAGGGGGTGGGTGTGCTGTGTAGAGGGTGTGAGGGTGTTGTGGAGTGTCTGGGGGTGCTGTGGAGTGTTTAGGGGTGCTGTGAAGGGGGTGGGTGTGCTGTGTAGAGGGTGTGAGGGTGTTGTGGAGTGTCTGGGGGTGCTGTGGAGTGTTTGGGGGTGCTGTGAAGTGGGTGGGTGTGCTGTGTAGAGGGTGTGAGGGTGTTGTGGAGTGTCTGGGGGTGCTGTGGAGTGTTTGGGGGTGCTGTGAAGGGGGTGGGTGTGCTGTGTAGAGGGTGTGAGGGTGTTGTGGAGTGTCTGGGGGTGCTGTGGAGTGTTTAGGGGTGCTGTGAAGGGGGTGGGGGTGCTGTGTAGAGGGTGTGAGGGTGTTGTGGAGTGTCTGGGGGTGCTGTGGAGTGTTTGGGGGTGCTGTGAAGTGGGTGGGTGTGCTGTGTAGAGGGTGTGAGGGTGTTGTGGAGTGTCTGGGGGTGCTGTGGAGTGTTTGGGGGTGCTGTGAAGGGGGTGGGTGTGCTGTGTAGAGGGTGTGAGGGTGTTGTGGAGTGTCTGGGGGTGCTGTGTACAGGGTGGGGGTGCTGTGTAGAGGGTGTGAGGGTGTTGTGGAGTGTTTGGGGGTGCTGTGGACAGGGTGGGGGTGCTGTGTAGAGGGTGTGAGGGTGTTGTGGAGTGTTTGGGGGTGCTGTGGACAGGGTGGGGGTGCTGTGTAGCGTGTGTAGAAGGTGTTATGGAGTATTGGGAGGTTGCTGTGGATGGGGTGGACACTGGGGACAGAGGAGTGGAGCAGGGCTGTGGTTATGAGCAGGAGTTGGTGTTCCCTGAGGCAGCAGTGATGGAGCTTTTTATAGTTCTCCACCTTGTGGGGTTAGTACACTGTGGACCATTACAGTCTCTCTCTCTCTCTCTCTCTCTCTCTCTTGTTTGCTTCTTCCCTCAAGTTCTCTCTTCTCTCCATTGGTATCCTTCACTCTCTCTAAAGGTGCTGCGTTTGCCTCTCTCTCTCTCTCTCTCTCTCTCTCTCTCTCTCTCTCTCAGACACAGAAGAGGTTATATTTACCAGTCTTTGTTTTCTAAATGGGTCAGATGAGTTTGTGAGTGGCGCTGACTCGATGCGAATTCTCCACCAAATCTGCGTATCGGCTCTCGCGTCGTCCTGTTAGATTCTCGCCGAGACAAAAGGGGCCATGCATATGCATGAAATCACGTTTAATTTGCATGTTGGGCTAATTTCTGATCTGTATTATGAGAGTAAACACGAGCAGCTTTGAGCTGTAATTGGTATTAAATCACATCTTTGTAGCGGGCGGCGGATAAGAGCCCGCTTTAAAAATACCAGCAGGAGCACTCGGATCTGTCAGAGAGAGCTCAAAGACCCGGAGAGAGAGGAAATCTGCTTTTAATCTCATCAATCTGGCTCCGTCTCGGCCCTAATCTTCATTTAAATACATCTGCCTACCTTTCTGGAGTTTAAAGTGGGTCAGGAGAAATCAGGGGAGATTAGATGATTGAGGAACTCTGCTGGAGCTTTGGTCGTTCTTCTCCGGTCTGAACGCTCCTCAGTCACCTGACGCTAAACGAACTAACTTTCCTTGTCAGATGGGTTTAGCGTACACCTACACACACTTAGAGAAACAAACGCAAACGCTTTCACGCATCGTCTCCTGTCAGAATCAAGCCCCAGCAGAGGAACACTAGCGCGAGGAAATGAGTTAGCACTACTCTGATCTGTTTTCTTCACGTCATGATCGGTCAAAACATCAGAACATACGCTCGCTGTCATCAGAAACCCTCTTCTGTTTCATTTCTTGACACGGAAGAGGTGTCACTTTAATTTCGTCAAGAACAGGCCGTCAGAAACGTTCCAGATTTACTTAAATCTACTTGAGATCTCAGCGCTAGCTCTCCACTCGACAGGGAGATCAAAAACAGAGCAGTGACAGAGACAGAACCCTGAGCTTAATCTTGTGTTGTTTTAGTTGTTTGTCTCTTGATGTGAGACGGGTCTCTGTTAGACGTGGTTAAAGTCACATGGTGTGATGTGAGAAGCGGAGTCTATAATGGTGTCATAGGAAAAAATTCTGCAAGTGTGAATCCCATTACTCATTTTTAGCCCTAGCCCCTTGTTTCTGAGTGTCAGGACGACCCTTCGAGACGCTGATACGCCATCGGAACACAAATAAAACAGAGCAGCACTTCATTCCCAGGTGACTAGCACCGCTCTGTAGCAGCTCTGCACCAGTCTGCAGTGATATCAGAGGAGCTGCTGGATTTTTAGGGCTTCATTCCCAGGCGACTAGCGCCGCTCTGTAGCAGCTCTACACCAGTCTGCAGTCATATCAGAGGAGCTACTGGACTTTTAGCGCTTCATTCCCAGGTGACTAGCACCGCTCTGTAGCAGCTCTACACCAGTCTGCAGTCATATCAGAGGAGCTACTGGACTTTTAGCGCTTCATTCCCAGGTGACTAGCACCGCTCTGTAGCAGCTCTACATCAGTCTGCAGTGATATCAGAGGAGCTACTGGACTTTTAGCGCTTCATTCCCAGGTGACTAGCACTGCTCTGTAGCAGCTCTACACCAGTCTGCAGTCAAATCAGAGGAGCTGCTGGACTTTTAGCGCTTCATTCCCAGGTGACTAGCACCGCTCTGTAGCAGCTCTACACCAGTCTGCAGTCATATCAGAGGAGCTGCTGGACTTTTAGGGCTTCATTCCCATGTGACAAGCACCGCTCTGTAGCAGCTCTACACCAGTCTGCAGTCATATTAGAGGAGCTGCTGGATTTTTAGGGCTTCATTCCCAGGTGACTAGCGCCGCTCTGTAGCAGCTCTGCAGCAGTCTGCAGTGATATCAGAGGAGCTGCTGAATTTTTAGGGCTTCATTTCCAGGTGACTAGCATCGCTCTGTAGCAGCTCTGCACCAGTCTGCAGTGATATCAGAGGAGCTACTGGACTTTTAGTGCTTCATTCCCAGGTGAATAGCACTGCTCTGTAGCAGCTCTACACCAATCTGCAGTCATATCAGAGGAGCTACTGGACTTTTAGTGCTTCATTCCCAGGTGACTAGCACCGCTCTGTAGCAGCTCTACACCAGTCTGCAGTCATATCAGAGGAGCTACTGGACTTTTAGCGCTTCATTCACAGGTGACTAGCACCGCTCTGTAGCAGCTCTACACCAGTCTGCAGTGATATCAGAGGAGCTACTAGACTTTTAGCGCTTCATTCCCAGGTGACTAGCACCGCTCTGTAGCAGCTCTACATCAGTCTGCAGTGATATCAGAGGAGCTACTGGACTTTTAGCGCTTCATTCCCAGGTGACTAGCACTGCTCTGTAGCAGCTCTGCACCAGTCTGCAGTCATATCAGAGGAGCTGCTGGACTTTTAGCGCTTCATTCCCAGGTGACTAGCACCGCTCTGTAGCAGCTCTACACCAGTCTGCAGTCATATCAGAGGAGCTGCTGGACTTTTAGGGCTTCATTCCCATGTGACAAGCACCGCTCTGTAGCAGCTCTACACCAGTCTGCAGTCATATTAGAGGAGCTGCTGGATTTTTAGGGCTTCATTCCCAGGTGACTAGCGCCGCTCTGTAGCAGCTCTGCAGCAGTCTGCAGTGATATCAGAGGAGCTGCTGAATTTTTAGGGCTTCATTTCCAGGTGACTAGCACCGCTCTGTAGCAGCTCTGCACCAGTCTGCAGTGATATCAGAGGAGCTGCTGGACTTTTAAGGCTTCATTCCCAGGTGACTAGCACCGCTCTGTAGCAGCTCTACACCAGTCTGCAGTCATATCAGAGGAGCTACTGGACTTTTAGCGCTTCATTCGCAGGTGACTAGCACCGCTCTGTAGCAGCTCTACACCAGTCTGCAGTCATATCAGAGGAGCTACTGGACTTTTAGCGCTTCATTCTCAGGTGACTAGCACCGCTCTATAGCAGCTCTACACCACTGCAGTCATATCAGAGGAGCTACTGGACTTTTAGCGCTTCATTCCCAGGTGACTAGCATCGCTCTGTAGCAGCTCTACACCAGTCTGCAGTGATATCAGAGGATATCAGGGGGACTGACTCTAAATTCAGGAGAGAGCTAACTGCATGAAAGTAAACACAGAGAGGCCTTACAAGTGAGTTTCTGTGGTACTTCCAACATTGAATAAAAACGTATAGTCGTTGTTCTCCTCAAATACACCAAACCACCTTAAAAAAATGTGCTTCTTCTGAACGTAAACCACTCGGTGAGAACAGTGTTTATCCACAGTAGACCTTTCCTTTAAACCCATACAACTGTTACAGATAATACACAGAGGGCACAGGAAACCTTCCTTTAAAATAAACTCATTATAAATCAGCGAGTCCACCCCAAACTGCAGAATTCACAGAAACCGTCTTCACTGAGTGGAGCTTTAACGAAACAGAGATTTAAAGAAGAGACTTTAATTTTGATGAAACATTGAACAACTCGCTGCAGTTTCTCTCTGAGACGTGGCGCTTGGAGCTGAGGAGTGTTAATGATCAAACCAGTTCAGCAGATGTTTCAGTGAAATCAAGCTGAGCATCCATCAACAGCATCTCATTTCATTCTCTCTCTCTCTCTCTCTCTCTCTCTCTCTCTCTCTCTCTCTCTCACATACACACACTCTCACACACAGACACTCACACACACACACACACACACACACTCTGAAACACACCACTATCTCTCTCTCTTTCTTACACAGACACTCACACACAGTCTCACACACAGACACAATTTGAAACACACCACTATCTCTCTCTCTCTCTCTCTCTCTCTCTCACACACACACACTCACACAAAGACACTCTCGCACTCTCTCACACACACTTCATTTACACTGATGTGTGTGAGTTTCTCTGTGTGGAAATGGCGGGACACTGACACTTCCCCCTCCATTCATCCCCCTTTTTCATCCCTCTTGGCTTTCTCCATCCATCTCTCCTCTTCCTCTCTTTACTATTTCCCTTCTCTCTCTCTCTCTCTCTCTCTCTCTCTCTCCTTTAAATTTTTCCTTTTCTCTTTCCCTCTGCCGTTTACCTTTATTTTTTCCCTCTCGCCTGCTGCTTCATTCTCTACAAGTATATCTTTCTGTCTTCTCCCTCTCTTTTTTATCTCTCTCTGCTTTTTCCATCTTTCTTCACTCATTTTCTTTCTCCTAGTGCTTTTTTTCCTTTTCATTTTCTCCTTGTTTTTTATTTTCTCTTCTCTCTTTTCCTTTTGCCAAAGCCCTTTTAAGCCCCTGCGCCGCTTGAGGGACACTGTCGGCCAAAACTAACACCCCCATCAAAGTGCACACACACACACACACACACACATTCTCTCACTCACTCTTGACACAACACAGAGTTTAATTGGGGTCAAATAAACGACAGGAAAAGATGCTTTTTTGTCTCATGAGACATGACAGGGGACAGAGAGAGAAAATCCATTCAGCTCTCAGTGCTCCCACATCCGCAAACACACACACACACACACACACACACACACACACACACACACACTCAATCTCTAAAGCTGATCCAAATTTAGCTCTGAGAAGCAAGACTGGTATAAACAACAGAGAGGCTATGTACACCATCACATCCTCCCAGCAGTAACACACACTCCACCTACACTCCCTGGACACTTTAATGGAAACACTGTGTAGCTCCATCAGAGACCTCCCACTCTGTGCTGCCTAGGGGTGGGGGTCTCAGGTCTAGTTGGGGGTGGGAGAGAGGGGTGGGGTGGAGTGTGAGGGATGACATGGCTCTTCAAATGGAGATTTATCAGAGTCACGATCCAAACGGAGGGTTCTGACGCCTTGTGAATCTCCGGCAAGACGCTGTGCAGCGCCCAAAGACACCCACAGGTGTCAGTATTTCCTCCTTTAAACTCTATGATCCCCTGTGTATTACCTGAGTTTAATGTAGTTGTTGGCCCTTTACTTGAGAACAAGCAGAAAACAGCACGAGGAGCAGCTGATGTCTCGGGTGTTAGTTGTAAATCTACAGTTCCACCTTAAACAGTGAAGCAATGACATTCTGGCCCCTGAAGCTACTACAACATTTTAAGGTGGAACTGAAAGGTTCAAAGTATAATCTGCTGATGTGTTCAGCTCCATGTCACAGAAGAGTGAGGAGAGGGGGGTAATCTCTGATTGTGGAACTCTTCTGAAGGAGAACGAGGCCCTAAATGTAACTAACGTTCAGCAGCTCCTCTGATATCACTGCAGACTGGTGCAGAGCTGCTACAGAGCGGCACTAGTCGCCTGGGAATGAAGCGCTGCTCTGTTTTATTTGTGTTCTGATGAACTATCAGGGTCTTTAAGGGTCGTCCTGTTTCGTAGGAGGAGATTTAACCACTGCGCCCTGTAACTCAGCTCCAAGGGGGAAGAGGACACTCAGAAACGAGAGGGAGGGGTAAAAATGAGAAATGAGGTCAAGGCTAAAGAGGCAGATTTCAGAGGCTTGGTGGATTGATTCAAGCAGTAACAGGAGACTGAGTTCGATCGTTTCCCGAACTTTAACTCACTTTAACTCTCGCAACCAGCAGCCGCCTGCGTTCTCCTCATGCGCAGCTTGCTAGCGGCTAATTTCCTGCCGCGCTGTGCTAATTTCACTCCCTGCTGAAGACGTCTGGGGGGTTGGCGGTTATTCCCTGGCTCTCTCTGCCCGGTGGGCCGCCAGGGTGCTCAGATGTGTCAATGACGGAACGGCGGTCAGAAAACAAATTGAGGTCCCAGACTAGCGCTAGCCTAGCGCGTCAGACAGACTGAAGCTAATTAGCTTAGCTGCATCACTAGTCAAGCCTTCAGAAACGATCAGCCAAGAGCTGGAGACCTGTCACTCTGACATCCGTAATCAGACTGTCTGAGTGTGTGTGTGTGAGTGTGTGTGTGTGCGTGCACGCTTCCTCCCTCAGTCAATACATTGATTAACATCTGTCCGTCCACTCCAGAGTCTAGTTAAATTACCAATCACTGACCAGCAGCAGACCACACATACAGACAAACAGACACACACACACACACACACACACACACACACACACACACACAAAAGAGAGTGGACAGAGGGGAGAAGGAAGCTGGAGAAAGTAAGAAAGAAAACAAATGATGCTGAAAGAGAGAGGCTAAGATAAGTAGGTGTGTGTGTGTGTGTGTGTGTGTGTAACCCAGAGAGAGAAAGAATAGAGTGTGTGAAGTTGAAGAGATGGATGTAGGCAGGTGGAGACAAAGAAGGATGGAGAGTCTGGAGAAACAGTGTGAATGCTGAAGAAAGGAGAAGTGAAATGTGTGTGAATAGTGAGGTGCAAGGGTGTGTTAATAAGAGAGTGTGTGTATGTGTGTGTGTGTGTGTGTTTGTGCGGGAGATTAATTGTGATGTGCAAGAGTGTTAATAAGAAACACAATGAGAGAGAGAGAGGACTGAAGTTGAAAGTGTTTGAGCTGAGAGGAAGTGTGTGTGTGTGTGTGTGGTAATCAGGACACTTTGATTCATGCCTTAATTAATCAGCTCCTCTACAGGACACTGTGAACATAGCCACAAGGGGCAAACACACTGTTTACCCCCACATGAAGGGCTTACCCACACACACACACACACACACACACACGCACACACAGGGATTGTTTCTGTAACTTGTGGGGACTTTACATAGACAATATCAAATTCAGGTGGCATTGGCCATGTGGGCTTGTACATACAACACATTTGTTTTTGGGTTACACAGAAACTCACAGTCCATATACACACACACGCACTGACGTGGTGGTGGTGTGTCAGTGTGTGTTGTGCTGGTATAGAGTGGATCAGACACAGCAGTGCTGCTGGAGTTTTTAAACCCCTCAGTGTCTGGACTGAGAACAGTCCACCGACCAAAAACATCCAGCCGACAGCGTCCTGTGTCACTGATGAAGGACTAGAGCACGAGCGACACACACTGTGCAGCGACAGATGAGCTACTGTCTCTGACTCTACATCTACAAGGTGGACCAACGAGGGAGGAGTGTCTCACAGAGTGGACAGAGAGTGGACACAGGGTTTAAAAACTCCAGCAGCACTGCTGTGTCTGATCCACTCTACACCAGCACAACACACACTAACACACCACCACCACGTCAGTGTCACTGCAGCGCTGAGACTGATCCACCACCACATCACACCTGCTCTGTGGGGGTCCTGAGTGCTGAAGAACAGGGGGGTGACAGAGTATGCAGAGCAACAGATGAACTACAGAGTGCTCCTGTGTGGTCAGTGGAGCTGAGAGCGTGTAGAAGCACTCACTGAGATTCTGTGGAGCTGTGGGAGTGCGAGGGTTAATCGAGTGCAGAGCACAGGGACGACAGAAATGAGAAAA
Source organism: Hoplias malabaricus (assembly GCF_029633855.1). NCBI lineage: Eukaryota > Metazoa > Chordata > Actinopteri > Characiformes > Erythrinidae > Hoplias > Hoplias malabaricus. Next base: position 18,995 of record NW_027101156.1, on the reverse strand, counting down.
CCATCTTTAGCAGCAGATCCCTGAGCCAGATCAGACCTGATCGAGTTTCAAGATGTTTCAGAAGTCAGAGCGGTGTGATATGAGCTCGGAGGCTCATGAGGGGAGCTCCGTCCCTCCACCTTTTATTTCCCTTCATTCATATTTCATTGGACAGTTTTACAGTGGATTGTGTTAAAAAGGTGACAGCGTTTTTCCATCTCAGTCCCGTTCCTGAGGAAACATTTAGATCCTGTGTTAAATCCGTGTACGGATACAGTCAGAGTCTGCTGTCCTCCTTTGACTCTGAGTTACGCCCCCTAGTGGAGGTCTTGGAAGTGTGTGGCCTGTGACATCACTCGAAACGGCTGGAAAAGGATCAGAGATGAGCCTTAAATCAGGACACAGTATAAACCAAGTAGTTTTGAGACTTTAGAATTGGCCCCGCCCCCTCGTCTGTATCTCTCCAATCACAGCGCTGGACCTGCATTTACGTGAGAGCGCAAAGACGAGGTTAAACTCAGCAAAACAGACACAACGAGCGCGGAGAGATAAGAGCACTGAGTAAAAACGGAGAAGAAAGAGAACAGAGCGAAAACAGCTAAAAACCAGAGCTTCTGCTCCTCGCTCCTCACTGCTGTGCGCTCGGGGTCGGGGTGAACAGCGAGCGGCTCATTATCATTTAAAGGAACAGGGCTGTTTAGGGAGGGTACAGTTTAGCTTCATGATCTTTACTGACACTGACCTCTACTCCTTTATTAGTGTTTCTCCGTCCCTTCTTTCATGCATTAATCTCTCTCCCTCAATCCTTCCCCTCTCCCTCCAATCATCCATCCATCCCTATCTCCATTCATTCTTCACTCCCTTTCTCCATCCTTGCATCCCTCGCCTCTCCCTCAGTCCGTTTATTCTTTCCTCCCTCTATCCGTCAGTCCCTATCTCTGTCCATGCCTTCATTCATCAGCCCCCTCTCTACATACATCCATCTATTCCTGCTCCTCCATCCCTCCCTGTAGTTCCCTCTCTCTATCATCCTTCTCTCCCTCCCTACCTCCCTCTCCAGACTAAAGTGAGTGAGAAAAGAGCTGTAAATATTGTTATATATATCTTACTTTTTACAAAGATTTAACAATGATGGAGAATCTGGAACACACACACACACACACACACACACACACACACACACACACACAACCTGATGCACCTGGACTAAGCCAAATGATACAGAAACACACACAGTGTGCTTTATTTCTGGGTTATTTTCTGAGTTTTCTTTTTCTTTTCTATCTCTCTGTGAGTCTGAAAGCCAGAGCTTGCTCTCTCTCTCTCTCTCTCTCTCTCTCTCTCTCTCTCTCTCTCTCTCTCTCTCTCTCTCTCTCACTCTCTTTCCCTTCTCCCTCTCTCTCTCTTTCCCTTCTCTCTTTCTCTCTCTCTCTCGCTCTCTCTCTCTCTCTCTGTCTCTCTCTGTCTCTTTCCCTTCTCCCTCTTTCTCTCTCTTTCCCCTCTCTCTCTCTCTCTCTCTCTCTCTCTCTCTCTCTCTCTCTCTCTTCCCTTCTCCCCCTCTCTCTCTCTCTTTCCCTTCTCTCTCTCTCTCTTTCCCTTCTCCCTCTCTCTCTCTCTCTATCTGTGTGTGTGTGTGTGTGTGCGGTTGTGTTAATGACTTTTAAATGTCATGGCAGCTCAGAGGGAGCTTGAGGAGGGGGTGGGGGGGCTGTGGTCGGTGGGGGGTTAAAAGTGGAGCTGCTTTGGTTTTTAATGACTCTGAGGATCCACAGTTATCTTCAGATAAAACCCATCACAACTGCTCCGTCTTCAGGTCCCTCAGCTGGACTCAACCGATACGAAGACGATCAGTGATTCTGATATTGATTAATCTCATAGCTGATCATTTCGGTGAGCAAAGATACGTCCAGAGCTGAGAACTGAGACAGTGGAACAACAAAAATGAGCGCGGAGAAATAAGAGTCAAAATGGAGAAAAAGCAGAAGAAAGAGAACAGAGTGAAAACGGCTAAAAACCAGAGCTTCTGCTCCTCGCTCCTCACTGCTGTGCGCTCGGGGTCGGGGTGAACAGCGAGCGGCTCGTTATCATTTAAAGGAACAGGTGCGTTCTGAACAGGGCTGTTTACACAGGGGGAGAACACTGCTGTGGGGCTCGTGGGGTTTGGACCAAAGCAGGTCACAGACGCTTCACTAAGAAACAGAACTGTGTTCACAGCCGGAAGTCTCTTAAAGAGTGGAAATTTGAAACACAGGCTCATAAATACATTTTAATTAGCTGTAAATTAAATTCACCTTCACTTACCTCAGCTCAGCGCTGCTTTATAACTGAACCACAGCAGAAATAACCAGGAGCTGCTGTAATACGACCGGACCGTAGCGCCGCCCGTGGTGTTACTGAGCTCTGAGGTGAGCTGGCCTCCTCTCTGTGAGATTGTAATATGCTGGATGTTCGTTTTAATTTCAGAGAAGCAGGGCACTGATGGGCAGATAAAGCTCAGATGGACAGAGAAGTGAAGTCCTGTGGGGAATTTAAACACAAGCCTGACTCCTACATTCGTACGTGTACGTCCGATACGGCAGGGTTATCAGAGCATGGACACATTTCCTATGGTAGTAATTACTGCAGAGGGCTGGCAGGTGTCAGTATCTTAAGACGGAGCTCAGGTGACTCCAGGGGAATCCCGGTCTGAAAATAGACTTGTTAGTTGTTAGCCACGTCTGTTTCACTTTGTCAGTGTTTTCACACTACAATACCCAGCATGCACCAGGCAAATATTATGTACAACTAAGTTTTAAAGCATTTTTGTGCATTGTATAATTCATTTTTCATTCACATCTGTAACACTTATCCAGTTCAGGGTCACGGTGGGTCCAGAGTCTACCTGGAATCATTGGGCGGAAGGTCGGAATACACCCTGGAGGGGGCGTCAGTCCTTCACAGGGCAACACAGACACACACATTCACTCACACCTACGAACACTGTTGAGTCTCCAATCCACCTACCACCGGAGCACCCGGAGGAAACCCACACAGACACAGAGAGAACACACCACACTCCTCACAGACAGTCACCCGGAGGAAACCCACACAGACACAGAGAGAACACACCACACTCCTCACAGACAGTCACCCGGAGGAAACCCACTCAGACACAGGGAGAACACACCACACTCCTCACAGACAGTCACCCGGAGGAAACCCACACAGACACAGGGAGAACACACCACACTCCTCACAGACAGCCACCCGGAGGAAACCCACACAGACACAGGGAGAACACACCACACTGTTTAAGTTGAACCAAAGATGTTCAGAAATATGAGCTCCTCTCCTCCACACACAGAGACGCATACAACAGCACATTCACAGCCAGAGACTTCCTCAGACACAGTGCAGACGCCAGGAACCAACAAAAAGGTTAAACCAAGGGAAAATACGGATGTCTCTGAATAAATACAAAGAGAAGAGGGACCACGCAGGAAAAATGTGCTGGCTTTGTATTTGTTTCTTTCCTGGCACCTCAAGTAAACTATGCTCTGTCCCAAACAGCGTCCTCCTCCCTACAGAGTGCACTTTAAATACCACTACTTCACTACATTGTGTACTACAGAGTGTAGAGGGAGATGTTTACGATTCAGCCCCTAGTGGGGCAGCGGTGTAACTGCAGAGTGACACACACCAACGCAGACAAACAAACACTCACAGTGACGTAGGGCTCTTAATACGACACACGGTCACCGCACAATGACAAAAGAGTCAGAGAATGTTTGATCTATGAATTACAATTATACGTTACCCACAATAAAGCTTTAAAACTCATTGTACACATGAATACATGAAGTTTAGGGCAGTGGGTGGGGACTGGAGGGTCAGTGGTTCCATCTCTGAGTGGTTCTTATAATTGGGGTCTGGGGAATGAAGGAACAGTGCTTTCTCCTCCCTGAACATCCACGGCAGAGGGTTAAATGGTGAAATGCAGGGGCACAATTTCTCTGGAGGGACGGTCTCTGGAGGGAGGGTCTCTGGAGGGACGGTCTCTGGAGGGAGGGTCTCTGGAGGGAGGGTCTCTGGAGGGACGGTCTCTGGAGGGAGGGTCTCTGGAGGGAGGGTCTCTGGAGGGACGGTCTCTGGAGGGACGGTCTCTGGAGGGAGGGTCTCTGGAGGGAGAGTCTTTGGAGGGATGATCTCTGGCGGGAGGGTCTCTGGAGGGACGGTCTCTGGAGGGAGGGTCTCTGGAGGGAGAGTCTTTGGAGGGAGAGTCTTTGGAGGGATGATCTCTGGAGGGAGGGTCTCTGGAGGGACGGTCTCTGGAGGGAGGGTTTCTGGAGGGAGGGTTCCTGGAGGGAGGGTCTGGAGGGATGGTCTTTGGAGGGAGGGTCTGGATGGAGGATCTCTGGAGGGATGGTCTCTGGAGGGACGGTCTCTGGAGGGAGGGTCTCTGGGCCCATGATTGGCTCCTCTCCTTGGTCACTGTCTGTGAGAAGTGTGGTGTGTTTTCTCTGTGTCTGTGTGGGTTTCCTCCCACACACATAATGACTGCCAGACACTGTCCACAGGTGTGTGTGTGATTGGGTGAGTGTTTGTGAGTGTTTGTGAGTGACTGTGTGTGTGTGTGTGTGTGTGTGTGATTGGGTGAGTGTACGTGTGTGTGAGTGTGTCTGAGTTAGTGAGTGTGTGACTGGCTGAGTGTATGTGTGTGTGAGTGTTTGTAAGTGACTGTGTGTGTGTGTGTGTGTGTGTGTGTGTGTGTGTGTGTGTGTGTGTGTGTGTGTGATTGGGTGAGTGTTTGTGAGTGACTGTGTGTGTGTGTGTGTGTGTGACTGAGTTAGTGTGTGTGTGATTGGGTGAGTGTACGTGTGTTTGTGTGTGTGTGTGTGTGTGTGTGTGTGTGTGTGTGTGTGTGTGTGTGATTGGGTGAGTGTTTGTGAGTGACTGTGTGTGTGTGTGTGTGTGTGACTGAGTTAGTGTGTGTGTGATTGGGTGAGTGTACGTGTGTTTGTGTGTGTGTGTGTGTGTGTGTGTGTGTGACTGAGTTAGTGAGTGTGTGATTGGGTGAGTGTACGTGTGTGTGAGTGTGTGTGTGTGTGACTGAGTTAGTAAGTGTGTGACTGGCTGAGTGTATGTGTGTGTGAGTGTGTGTGATGCGCTGTGCTGGACAGGTGCTCTGATCAGTGTGTGCTTCTGCACTGGGCTCAGTGTAAAGGGCTGTGCTGTGTTGGTCAGGACAGGATCAGCTCTATGCGCTTGGAGGAGAGCACTACTTGTGAGTTCCGTTACGTGAAGTTTTCTTCAAGTTTGCGATGTGAGTTGCTCAGAGATGGATCTTAGCAGCAGGAGGAACATCTACAAGCTGCAGTTTCTTCAGCATTGACCTGCTCCTCTGTCTGTACTGAACATCGATCAGTTTTAAACATGACCTCCTGGCCCCACACACACACACACACACACACCGATTTGGGAAAAATAAAGTTTTAGAGAGTATGAAGTTGGCCTTGTTTGTAGATTGGGCTCAGATTTTCTCATGACAGTAACATTTAAAATCTCTTTCTAACCCCACCCCCTTTTCCTCTTTTGCTCTGTCACTTTCCTCCTCTGTTCTCTCTTTCTAAAACAGGATTTTCTGTACCCACTCTCTCCCTCTTTCTAGACTGTCTCTCTCCTCTCTGTGTCATCTCATCTTTGTCCTCGGCACTCCCTCACTCTGTCACACACACACACACCCCCCCTCTCTCTCTCCTCCTCTCTATCCCTCGCTCTCTCCCCTCTGACTTTCTCTCTCTCCCTCTCCCTCTGTCTAGTCTGTCTTCCTCCTCTTCTCCCTTTCACCCATCTCGTTCTTGCTGTCCCTGTTTGTCTCACCCTCTTTATCCATTCCTTCTCTCTCTCTCTCTCTCTCTCTCTCTCTCTCTCTCTCTCTCTCTCTCTGCACCTGTGTTCACGCTGTGTTGAGCTTGTCGTCAGATTAGTGCAGGCTTTAATTTGTCCGTTCTGTAGCAGAGCTGTGTCACTGTAGAGATAATTCACATGTCTGAGCACTGAAGGTGGAGTGTGTGTGTGTGTGTGTGTGTGTGTGTGTGTGTGTGTGTGTTAGACAGGCACTAATGCCATTTCTAAGTGAATGACAGTCAAAATAAAAATGAGAGAACATCCAGCTCCACTCTCACTTCTGATCTGCGCACGCCCACCTCTGTCCGTGTCCAGTGACACGACACAGGGGTCTGAAAGGATGTGGTGATGTTAAGAAGCCCACTCTAATACACAAACTAGACTTTAAACTGGGAATAGACATTGTTTGGATGATGAAAAGCAGAGAAGTCCCAAGACTGATTAACTTTGGAGTAGCGGGTAATAATGAGGGATTTTTGTGTGTGTGTGTGTGTGTGTGTGTGTTTGTGTGTTTAGCATTCAGTCGTGCTCCTGTGCCCATGGCGGTGGTCCGGAGGGAGCTGTCCTGTGAGAGTTACCCCATTGAGCTGCGCTGTCCTGGGACGGACGTCATCATGATCGAGAGCGCCAACTACGGCCGGACAGACGACAAGATCTGTGACGCTGACCCGGCCCAGATGGAGAACACTCGCTGCTACCTGCCGGACGCTTACAAGATTATGAGCCAGAGGTAACACGCACACACCAGAGGCGATTGCTCTAAGACTGCAAGGGAAGCTCAGCTTCCCCTAAAATGTCAAAAAATAAGTGATCAAATATATACTGTTGTGTGTACATGTCATTGAATAAATATGCACTACAACACGCTCAACTTTTGTTCAGAATCAGCTTCTTATCACTGGTAAAGACTCGGCTTTCCTCTCAATCATTCCCACAGCTTCACAGTGCTTTAAACAGCGTCCACAGAGTTCAATAGCGAAGCAGCGAAACGAGACGAGTGATTGGATAAATGCTGGGCTTTGTCCCGCCCATCGGACGCTCAGCGTCTCTGGGGGTCTATGGGGCAGTGGGCTGGCCTCGGCTGGCCCGGACTCTCAGCTTCTGCATGATGATTGGATGATCTGTCTGAGGCTGAATCCCTTTTTGATTGACAGTGAAATGAGCGAATCAGCGATCCTTTGGTGTAAAGATCCGTGGGAGCATTACATTTTCATTCTGTTCTGAGTTGAACCAGACTTTGTTAAACCTCTTAGCGGCATTTTCTTTTTTAAAAACGACTAGCGACAAATCGAGCTTCTATTTCTGGTGGGTTTTTTGTAGCTGCTTGTGTTTGGAGGACTGACTTCTATCACTCTTTCTGACTTCTATCGCAGTTTCTGTCCAGCGGGTGCTGCTGAGCCCCTCCACCGTCACAAAGCACTCACAGGCGGACACACTTCACATGGGCCAAGGCCGTTTAAGCCTAGCTCTGCTGGCCATTGAGAGGACACTAGTCCTGGAAAAGAGCTTGAGCTTGCCCTCCTTGAAAGACCAGCATCCGCCACTGGCACACACCCACACACACACATTAGTCTGGACCCCGGGGGTCTGTCTTCACACCCCACATCAGGAGAAGTGGGTATGAACTGTGAGGAACCAGGTCTGGAGTTAGATCTTTAGCTCGTTACCTGCTTTGAGGACCTCCCTGAGGAGGTGGATGTTGCTGCTACTGTTTACTGCAGTGAAGTGAAGCTGTAGAAACACTGACGTGTTGAAGTCTCAGGGTCTAGTTCATTTGACTGGTGTGTGTGTGTGTGTGTGTGTGTGTGTGTGCTCCGCACTGCTCCGTCCGGTCGGACCTGAAGTGAGGGTGTGCTCTGATACTCACTGTAATCATACACAGAGACAAAGGGGTCACTCTGAGTCGTGTATTCTGCTGAAAATGATGTTTTTATGGCTCTCAGTGGTCTGTGGCTCTCTCTGAGGGACAGAAGACACAAAGCTGCTGTGGGGCTTGTGGTGTTTTGACTAAAGCAGGTCACAGACGTTCCATTGAGACCCAGAACCGTGCTCCACTGTGGAGAAGAGGGGGAGCGTCCCCTGAGCCACTGTTCGCCTAGCGTCCCCCACTCTAAACCCCAAACGATCCCCCACCGGAGTTGAATGCATTTGGCGCTAAAGCTTCTGAGAAGCGGATTTAGCAGCGACTCGATTATCAAAAGCGACGCATGCTGCTTAATGAGGCTCCATTAATGTTTGCAGCTGGATTTCTGAAGCCCTGATAATGGCCGTGAAGTAGATTGTAAACTCCAGACTCCTGCGTGAGGTCACGTTTGTTCTTTCCTTTAGAAAAGCAGTGATCGTAAGCAGAGGTGGAGGTCTGGGCGGATGCTGTTGTGTTGTGGTGCCCTTGGGGGCAGGGCACAGGAGCCTAATTAAATGATAAAGATCAGGAACAAGTGTAGGTCAGATGTTTTCCCATAAGACGTGTTGTTCAGAGCAGATTTGGCAACCCGTGGAAATGTATGCACATGCTAATACAGTAACGTGAGCTTGGAAATGTGATACACACGACGCCGTATACGCTACTGGACACTGGTCTGTGGAGCGATGACCTCAAACACCCGGGCTGACTCCAGACGGAAATGATCAGTGGATGGATTTGAAGAAGACCCTTTGGCTTTGCTCTGGACACATTTTTTTTTTACCACAATTACTTTCCTTTTCAGTCCGTTACGTGTCTTAAATAACACAACGAAACCTCTCTTCTCCAAAGAGGTGGTCGTAATGAGGACAGAAGCGTGGGGAAACATGACCTGTCTTTTTTCTGTGCTCTTTAAACACGATAAAATGATACGTTCTGATTCTGCTCTGCTTTCAGACGTCAAGTGCAGAGACTCTCTCTCTCTCTCTCTCTCTCTCTCTCTCTCTCTCTCTCTCTCTCTCTCTCTCTCTCTCTCTCTCCCTCTCTCTCTCTCTCTCCCTCTCTCTCTCTCCCTCTCTAACTAGTGAATTCATATCAGTTTTCTAGAGCCAGAGAGGTCATGTGCTTTCAAACACACACACACACACAGTGTGAGAAGTGTGTGTAATTATATCACACACACACCTCACCGTGTTATATTGCTGTTTGTTTTGTGTAACACACGCACTCTCAATTTGATTCAACTTGTTAAAACCAGCACTCAGCTCAGGAGAGGGGTCCTCTGTGTGTGTGTGTGTGTGTGTGTATGTGCGTTGATAATTGATGCTTTGCATAGCTCCCTGTTCCTCTGCTGCCCACACTCAGCTTAATCCTTGCTGAAAGAATCAAATCTGATGCTTAGCAACAAAACCCACAGCAACAAACAAACAAACAAACAACAAGAGTCTGTAAACATTCCCAGACTGACCCAGACTCGGACACACACACACACACACACACACACACACACGCACTCACAACTGTGGAGGGGTGACGAGCAGATGCAGATGATCATCACATGCTTGTAGAAAATTGAGCCCAGAAAATAATCCTGATCTTAATCGTAATCTTTATCTTACCACAACCATTGGGTCTAACACTGAACCGAGTTTATCTACACAACTACACACATGAGCAAGGCTAAACACACACACACACACACACACACACACACATACGCTAACAAGTATAAATACCATGACACATAAACTAGGATGACTAAACACACTCTAAACACCACAATAAAACACATACTCTCTGTCACACACACACACACACACACACACACACACACACTAACAAGGCTACACAAACACACGCACACACACACACACACACACACTCACACACACACACACACTAACAAGGATAGTTACACATACACATGCTAACAAGACTGAACACCACACTGAAACACACACACTCATGCTCTCTCTCTCTCTGTGTGTGTGTGTTGAGCCAAGTATATTTTTGGGGGATCCCGCAGTGTTGCCTTCATTAGCATTAGCATGAAAGCAAACTAGCGCCCCCGGACTCTGCTGTTGCTAGGATCCCGCTGGCTCTGTAAGCCTATTAGAGAGCAGGAACGGACAGAATCAAACACACACACCGAGGAGGAGGAGGGAGGGGAAGAAAAGAGGCGTCAGGAGAGAACGGGGGGTGGGGGTGGGGTGCTTCTGAAGAGGCTCATATCTGAGCAGAGCTGGGGAGGGACACTCTGTCAGACACTATACCTGGCTCTGGAGTTCAAACACACACACACTTGCGCAGGAGACAGACGTACACACTCTCGCGTGTCAGCCCAGACATCCTCTAAACCACTGTTCCTTCTGCTTCTCCCTCCCTGTTTGTTTCTACCCTGTTTACCACAGTAGTCTTTAAATAACAAACACAGCCTTCGGGTTTAGCCTCAGCGCCGGAATCAGGGCCAAAAGCAAGAGGAGACTTTAAAGGGATAGTTCTGTTATATTTCTACATTTTACCTGCTTTATTCTCCTCCGTTTGGTCTGTTCCTGTGTGTATTCACAGTAGTTGCATTGTACCGTGCCTGAGCACGATTGTCCCTCCTCCCACTCCTTTACAATTGTCCCACAGTTATTTCAACAGGCTGTTGCTTTTATATATATTTTTGTCTTTTAAATAAAGATAAATGCATTATTGTTGAATGCATAATTGTGAGTCTTGACACTTTATACTTGCTGAATAAAAAAATTACTGTACAGGTTCATTATTGTCACTAAAGGTACCTTAAATTCCAGTTGTTCCCTATAGGTTCATTACATTCTCTTCTCCTGAAGGAGAGGGGGATATCTGTAATCGTTCGTTATTAAACAATGTAAAATAAAATAACATAAAATTCCTGGGGGGTGAAATAGGGCGCATGAAACCAACACACCAACACAGGTAGTGTCGCAGTCACACAGCTCTAAGGTCCTGGAGGTTGTGGGTTCGATTCCCACTCTGGGTGACTGTCTGTGAGGAGTGAGGTGTGTTCTCTCTGTGTCTGCGTGGGTTTCCTCCGGGTGACTGTGAGGAGTGAGGTGTGTTCTCTCTGTGTCTGCGTGGGTTTCCTCCGGGTGACTGTCTGTGAGGAGTGAGGTGTGTTCTCTCTGTGTCTGCGTGGGTTTCCTCCGGGTGACTGTCTGTGAGGAGTGAGGTGTGTTCTCTCTGTGTCTGCGTGGGTTTCCTCCGGGTGACTCTCTGTGAGGAGTGAGGTGTGTTCTCACTGTGTCTGCGTGGGTTTCCGCCGGGTGGCTGTCTGTGAGGAGTGTGGTGTGTTCTCTCTGTGTCTGTGTGGGTTTCCTCTGGGTGACTGTCTGTGAGGAGTGTGGTGTGTTCTCTCTGTGTCTGCGTGGGTTTCCTCCGGGTGACTGTCTGTGAGGAGTGTGGTGTGTTCTCCCTGTGTCCGTGTGGTTTCCTCCGGGTGCTCCGGTTTCCTCCCACAGTCCAAAAACACACGTTGGTAGGTGGATTGACGACTCAAAAGTGTCCATAGGTGTGAGTGTGTGAGTGAATGTGTGTGTGTGTTGCCCTGTGAAGGACTGGCGCCCCCTCCAGGGTGTATTCCCACCTTGCGCCCAATGATTCCAGGTAGGCTCTGGACCCACTGCTAACCTGAACTGGATAAGGGTTACAGATAATGAATGAATGAATGAATGATGTTCCCTACCTAAAGGTACAGTATGTTTCCTTGAGGGTACCATCAGTTTTCCTGGCAGTGTGCACTATATGTAGTATGTACTAATCGTAATAGTATGTGTTCTGCAGGCTAGTGTATACAAAATTAACATAATCATATATCTCTCCTTACACACTATATAGTGCATAGTTTATGTCATAAAATAAGTTTATGTACCCACATTTAAGTCAGATGTGGGACGATAGAGTTCATTAATACTATATTCAAATTAGACTGGATCTAAGTGTACATTGATTATTAGTATACTCAACTAAATGCTACAGTACTATGTGCTGCATGCTCAGTGCTAGTTTACATTAATGTTAAGTGAACAATTGGAACACAGCCTTTCACATGAACCCACAGTCCCAGGACCCTAGAGCTGTGACAGTGTGGCATTGTTGTGATACATCTTAGTGTATGGTAACTACAAATGCTAGCTAACTAGTTTCATAGCATCAGTTCAATTCTAATTAACCCCTAAGAGCCCAGACTCCACAGCCCAGGAGACTAAAGCATTTCAATTGTTCAGAAGGTCTGAACATACCTTTAGAAAAAAGAAAAATCTGCTTTTAAAACAAGCCTTTGTTTGGTCTCTGTACTCACCAACACACTGTTAACCTGTAAATGTGATCACACACACACACACACACACACACACACACACACATCCTGCCGTGCGACTGCATCCAGGACATTCAGTAAATGTCACTTAGGAACATAATGAAGGACAAAGCTGTGTAGGGAACTTTCCAGACCTTATAAAGGGTGTGTCACATATGTCACCATGGGCTCTTATGGGCTACGCAACTTTGAGACCCCTCGACTAGCCCTGTCTGACCACATTAGGGCCTTAACGTGCTCCTTTCAGCTGGATGCCTTTGTTTTTCCTGATCTTTGTTGGTTCAGTGTGGACTAATGTGTTGGCTCAGCTCGTCGTGCCTCAGTGAAATGTGAGAGGGATGTGAACTGTGGGTGATATGGGACACTGGGCAGAGGGACTTCAGGACACACACACACACACATACACCCCTCCCCCTCGTCCTCCCCTGCCATCCGATAACTCTGTTCGGAAACGCTGCTCTTCCTAGCGTGGAATTCACCTCCTTTGGGAATTGTGCTGTTGTTTTTTTTTTTTTTTTCCCAGGCTGCGGGCCACCTGTCCCTCTGCTGGCTTTGCTTGAGTCGTCCCAGCTCGTCTCAGCTCACCGCACACACACACACACACACACACAGGCCAACATCACACGGCTAACCGGAGGTGCTAATATCAAAGGCTGGCGTCTGTGTGGAGCAGCTCTGAGGACCAGGGTCTGTCAGTAGTGATTTTCCACTCCAACGCAACGTCTTTAGCACAGAGACTCCAAACACAGACGCTTCTGTTAGAGGAAACAGTCAAGAAAAACATAAACAAACCAACCACAGACTGCAAGCCTCTGTGCTGTAATTGATGGTCAAATGCCCAAGAGGAGCACGATGCCAGGGCTTTTTGTTTACTGTATAATATTTATTTTACATTAAATAATTCATTGTCTCTAACCACTTATCAGTTCAAGGCCGTGGTGTGTCTGGAGCATACCTGAATTCACCTGTGGGAACACAGCCAGGAGGGGGCGCCAGTCTTTCACGTGGCGACACACATTCACACATTCACTCTCACATTCACACCTACGGACACATTTGAGTGTCCAATCCGGAGGAAACCGGAGCACCCGGAGGAAACCCACACAGACACAGAGAGAACACACCACACTCCTCACAGACAGTCACCCGGAGGAAACCCACACAGACACAGAGAGAACACACCACACTCCTCACAGACAGTCACCCGGAGGAAACCCACACAGACGCAGAGAGAACACACCACACTCCTCACAGACAGTCACCCGGAGGAAACCCATGCAGACACAGGGAGAACACACAACACTCCTCACAGACAGTCACCCGGAGGAAACCCACACAGACACAGAGAGAACACACCACACTCCTCACAGACAGTCACCCGGAGGAAACCCACACAGACACAGGGAGAACAAACAACACTCCTCACAGACAGTCACCCGGAGGAAACCCACGCAGACACAGGGTCTCAGGTCAGTTTTCAGGTTTGGAGCATGTCCTGGCTTTGACTGATGTTAGGGTCAGGGTTCGTGTTGATTTTCTGTAGTAGTTATTGTATGTGGAAGCTCCTGAAGTGTGTAGCGGTACAGTGGAGTGGAGTGGAGTGGTGTTCAGAACGCTGTGTAATGGGCCAGTGGTCAGATCCTCACTGTGAAATGTTTGGAAAGTGTTGGACACTGTGTTGTTTTATTTTTTTGTAGCGTGTTGTTAGTGCTGCACTTACGTTATTGCCACGGTTACCGTCTCCTCCATCACCTTTACTGCGTTGTGCTCGAGTGTGGCCCTTGAAATGATAGAAATCATATCTCTCTTTTTCTCTCTCGCTCTCTATTACTCTCTCTCTCTCTCTCTCTCTCTCTCTCTCTCTGAGGTCTTTCAGTAGAAGTAA
>NW_027101155.1:0-15000 GCF_029633855.1 Hoplias malabaricus | reverse complement strand
CTTCCAATATATTTGACACAAGTCAAATATATTGCAATTGGGATCCCAATTCACATATATTTGACACAAGTCAAATATATTGCAAATGGGATCCCAATTCACATATATTTGACACAAGTCAAATATATTACAATTGGGATCCCAATTCACATATATTTGACACAAGTCAAATATATTGCAATTGGGATCCCAATTCACATATATTTGACACAAGTCAAATATATTACAATTGGGATCCCAATTCACATATATTTGACACAAGTCAAATATATTGCAATTGGGATCCCAATTCACATATATTTGACTTGTGTCAAATATATTGCAATTGGGATCCCGATTCACATATATTTGACACAAGTCAAATATATTGCAATTGGGATCCCAATTCACATATATTTGACACAAGTCAAATATATTGCAATTGGGATCCCAATTCACATATATTTGACTTGTGTCAAATATATTGCAATTGGGATCCCGATTCACATATATTTGACACAAGTCAAATATATTGCAATTGGGATCCCAATTCACATATATTTGACACAAGTCAAATATATTGCAATTGGGATCCCGATTCACATATATTTGACACAAGTCAAATATATTGCAAATGGGATCCCAATTCACATATATTTGACACAAGTCAAATATATTGCAATTGGGATCCCAATTCACATATATTTGACTTGTGTCAAATATATTGCAATTGGGATCACAATTGCAAATTATATCTTACCCAGAGCCCCAGGCTCCCAGAAGGGAGCTGGGCTGTGATAAGGCTTGCCCCGGAGCCTACCACTGGTGCTAAGACTCCCATAAGCCTCTGGATCTCTGCAGAGTCCCAGAGTCCCAGAGTCCCAGAGTCCCAGAGTCCCAGAGCCCCAGGGACCCAGAGACCCAGAGCCCCAGAGCCCCAGAGCCCAAGAGCCCCAGAGCCCAAGAGCCCCAGAGTCCCAGGGACCCAGAGTCCCAGAGTCCCAGGGACCCAGAGTCCCAGGGACCCAGAGTCCCAGGGACCCAGAGTCCCAGGGACCAAGAGACCCAGAGCCCCAGGGACCCAGAGTCCCAGGGACCCAGAGTCCCAGGGACCCAGAGACCCAGAGACCCAGAGCCCCAGGGACCCAGAGCCCCAGAGCCCCAGAGCCCCAGAGTCCCAGAGCACCAGAGCCCCAGAGCCCCAGAGTCCCAGGGACCAAGAGTCCCAGGGACCCAGAGACCCAGAGCCCCAGGGACCCAGAGACCCAGAGCCCCAGGGACCCAGAGACCCAGAGCCCCAGGGACCCAGAGCCCCAGAGCCCCAGAGTCCCAGAGTCCCAGAGTCCCAGAGCCCCAGAGCCCCAGAGCCCCAGAGACCCAGGGACCCAGAGCCCCAGAGTCCCAGAGCCCCAGAGCCCAAGAGCCCCAGGGACCCAGAGACCCAGAGACCCAGAGCCCCAGAGCCCCAGAGTCCCAGAGCCCCAGGGACCCAGAGACCCAGAGCCCCAGAGCCCCAGAGCCCCAGAGCCCCAGAGTCCCAGAGCCCCAGTGCCCCAGAGTCCCAGAGCCCCAGAGCCCCAGAGTCCCAGGGACCCAGAGTCCCAGAGCCCCAGGGACCCAGAGACCCAGAGCCCCAGAGCCCCAGAGACCCAGAGCCCCAGAGCCCCAGGGAACCAGAGCCCCAGAGTCCCAGGGACCCAGAGACCCAGAGACCCAGAGCCCCAGGGACCCAGAGCCCCAGAGTCCCAGGGACCCAGAGCCCCAGAGCCCCAGGGACCCAGGGACCCAGAGCCCCAGAGCCCCAGAGTCCCAGAGCCCCAGAGTCCCAGGGACCCAGAGACCCAGAGCCCCAGAGCCCCAGAGTCCCAGGGACCCAGAGCCCCAGAGCCCCAGGGACCCAGAGCCCCAGAGCCCCAGAGTCCCAGAGCCCCAGAGCCCCAGGGACCCAGAGACCCAGAGTCCCAGGGACCCAGAGCCCCAGAGCCCCAGGGACCCAGGGACCCAGAGCCCCAGAGCCCCAGAGTCCCAGGGACCCAGAGCCCCAGAGCCCCAGGGACCCAGAGCCCCAAAGCCCCAGAGTCCCAGGGACCCAGAGCCCCAGAGCCCCAGGGACCCAGAGCCCCAGAGCCCCAGAGCCCCAGGGACCCAGGGACCCAGAGTCCCAGGGACCCAGAGACCCAGAGCCCCAGAGACCCAGAGACCCAGAGACCCAGAGCCCCAGAGCCCCAGAGTCCCAGAGCCCCAGGGACCCAGAGCCCCAGAGTCCCAGGGACCCAGAGACCCAGAGCCCCAGGGACCCAGAGCCCCAGAGCCCCAGAGTCCCAGGGACCCAGAGACCCAGAACCACAGAGCCCAGGGACCCAGGGACCCAGAGCCCCAGAGCCCCAGAGTCCCAGAGCCCCAGAGTCCCAGAGCCCCAGAGCCCCAGAGTCCCAGAGCCCCAGGGACCCAGAGCCCCAGAGTCCCAGGGACCCAGAGTCCCAGAGTCCCAGGGACCCAGAGCCCCAGAGCCCCAGAGTCCCAGAGCCCCAGAGCCCCAGAGCCCCAGAGCCCCAGGGACCCAGAGCCCCAGGGACCCAGAGCCCCAGAGTCCCAGGGACCCAGAGACCCAGAGTCCCAGGTACCCAGAGACCCAGAGCCCCAGGGACCCAGAGCCCCAGAGCCCCAGAGTCCCAGGGACCCAGAGACCCAGAGCCCCAGAGCCCCAGAGCCCCAGGGACCCAGGGACCCAGAGTCCCAGGGACCCAGAGACCCAGAGCCCCAGAGCCCCAGAGCCCCAGAGTCCCAGGGACCCAGAGCCCCAAGGACCCAGGGACCCAGAGTCCCAGGGACCCAGAGTCCCAGGGACCCAGAGACCCAGGGACCCAGAGTCCCAGAGTCCCAGAGTCCCAGGGACCCAGAGCCCCAGGGACCCAGAGCCCCAGGGACCCAGGGACCCAGGGACCCAGAGACCCAGAGCCCCAGGGACCCAGAGCCCCAGAGCCCCAGAGCCCCAGAGCCCCAGAGTCCCAGGGACCCAGGGACCCAGAGCCCCAGAGCCCCAGGGACCCAGAGTCCCAGGGACCCAGAGACCCAGAGCCCCAGGGACCCAGGGACCCAGGGACCCAGGGACCCAGGGACCCAGAGACCCAGAGCCCCAGAGCCCCAGGGACCCAGGGACCCAGGGACCCAGAGACCCAGAGACCCAGAGCCCCAGGGACCCGGCGCACCGGTCGAACCTATCTGGCCCACACTTAAGCCCCCGCCCTCGGACTAAACCAATCAGCCTGCCCCGTCAAAAAAGATGCCCACTGGTAGACCTGGAACCTTAAAATATATTGGAAGTGGGATGGTTGCCCAATTGCTGTATAATATATTGCAAGTTCATCCTGCCCACTGGTGGACCTGGGAGCCAAAACGGCGCGCAATATATTGGAAGTGGGACGGTTGCGCAATCGCTGTACAATATATTGGAAGTGGGATGGTTGCCCAATTGCTGTATAATATATTGCAAGTTCATCCTGCCCACTGGTGGACCTGGGAGCCAAAACGGCGCGCAATATATTGGAAGTGGGACGGTTGAGCAATCGCTGTACAATATATTGGAAGTGGGATGGTTGCCCAATTGATGTACAATATATTGGAAGTGGGATGGTTGCCCAATTGCTGTATAATATATTGCAAGTTCATCCTGCCCACTGGTGGACCTGGGAGACAAAACGACGCGCAATATATTGGAAGTGGGACGGTTGCGCAATCGCTGTACAATATATTGGAAGTGGGATGGTTGCCCAATTGCTGTATAATGTATTGGAAGGACCCTCCGTCAAATCTCAAAGTTCATTCTGCCCACTGGTGGACCTGGGAGACAAAACGCCGCGCAATATATTGAACGTGGGATGGTTGCCCAATTGCTGTACAATACATGGGAAGTGGGATGGTTGTCCAGTTCATTACACCCTCATCCTGGGCCTCTGATTAGGCTTGCCCCGGAGCTTACCACCGGTGCCTACCTCCAGGGGCTTATTCACCCCAACGCCCTGGTCCCCTAACCCGGCATGAATTTCACCAAGGGTCCCCTACCTCCGGGGCTCCCTATCAGCCAATACATTAAGAACACCTCATCCTGGGCCTCTGATAAGGCTTGCCCCGGAGTTTACCACCGGGGCCTACCTCCGGGGCCTAATTAAACCCAACGCCCTGGTTCCCTGAACGGGCCTTATTCAAACAACCTCTCCGCCGCCTAAGCTCCGGAGCTTCCTTTTGGCTCCCAGAGGCCCAGAGGCCCAGGCTCCCAGAGGCCCAGAGGCCCAGGCTACCAGAGGCCCAGGCTCCCAGAGACCCAGAGGCCCAGAGGCCCAGAGTCCCAGAGACCCAGAGACCCAGAGGCCCAGAGACCCAGAGACCCAGAGCCCCGGGGACCCAGAGACCCAGAGACCCAGAGCCCCAGAGCCCCAGAGTCCCAGGGACCCAGAGCCCCAGAGCCCCGGGGACCCAGAGCCCCAGAGCCCCGGGGACCCAGAGACCCAGAGCCCCAGAGACCCAGAGCCCCAGAGCCCCAGAGGCCCAGAGCCCCAGAGGCCCAGAGGCCCAGAGGCCCAGAGACCCAGAGGCCCAGAGTCCCAGAGACCCAGAGACCCAGAGACCCAGAGGCCCAGAGTCCCAGAGACCCAGAGACCCAGAGACCCAGAGACCCAGAGACCCAGGGCCCCAGGGCCCCAGAGACCCAGAGACCCAGAGACCCAGAGTCCCAGAGTCCCAGAGCCCCAGAGTCCCAGGGACCCAGAGCCCCAGAGCCCCAGAGACCCAGAGACCCAGGGACCCAGAGCCCCAGAGCCCCGGGGACCCAGAGCCCCAGAGCCCCGGGGACCCAGAGACCCAGAGCCCCAGAGTCCCAGAGTCCCAGAGTCCCAGAGTCCCAGGGACCCAGAGCCCCAGAGCCCCAGAGCCCCGGGGACCCAGAGGCCCAGAGGCCCAGAGGCCCAGAGGCCCAGAGACCCAGAGACCCAGAGCCCCAGAGGCCCAGAGCCCCAGAGCCCCAGAGACCCAGAGACCCAGAGACCCAGAGACCCAGAGACCCAGAGACCCAGAGCCCCAGAGCCCCAGAGACCCAGAGACCCAGAGACCCAGAGACCCAGAGCCCCAGAGACCCAGAGCCCCAGAGCCCCGGGGACCCAGAGCCCCAGAGCCCGGGGACCCAGAGACCCAGAGCCCCAGAGCCCCAGAGCCCCGGGGACCCAGAGCCCCAGAGCCCCGGGGACCCAGAGACCCAGAGCCCCAGAGTCCCAGGGACCCAGAGCCCCAGAGCCCCGGGGACCCAGAGCCCCAGAGACCCAGAGCCCCAGGGACCCAGAGACCCAGAGACCCAGAGCCCCAGAGTCCCAGAGACCCAGGCTCCCAGAGGCCCAGAGGCCCAGAGGCCCAGAGGCCCAGGCTACCAGAGGCCCAGGCTCCCAGAGGCCCAGAGGCCCAGGCTACCAGAGGCCCAGAGGCCCAGAGCCCCAGAGCCCCAGAGCCCCAGAGCCCCAGAGACCCAGAGGCCCAGAGACCCAGAGACCCAGAGACCCAGGCTACCAGAGGCCCAGAGGCCCAGAGGCCCAGGCTACCAGAGGCCCAGGCTTCCAGAGGCCCAGAGAAATTTTATTTATATTTGATTTGGACATTTTACGCTCTTTCTGGACCCTTAGACCCTCCCCCAAGCTTTGGGCGGGACTTTAGAGAGGTCAAAGTTGAATGCATCCCATTTGCAATATATATGACACTGTTAAATATATTGGAAGTTGGATGGTGTAGGTTATTCCATTCAGAAAGCCAATCAGAGCCAATCAGAGCCAAGTGACACATACTAAAGGGATGGGCCCAACGTTCTGAACTCCTAGATGGAGCACCAGTGCCCCTAGTGCTGTCCAAATGGCGATTTTGCCGCGGGTATCAAACTGGAAAAAGTTATCACTCAGTGTCCAAATGGTCATGCTTTATACGGCATTATGGATCCATAACCGGCATACAATCCCACTGTGGTCATAAGTGTCCAATGGCAATATATTTGAATGGGCCTTTGTCCAGAAAGTGTATAGTGGGGCTAACTTAAGAGAGTCATAGTTACTCCCGCCGTTAACCCGCGCTTCGATGAATTTCTTCACTTTGACATTCAGAGCACTGGGCAGAATTCACATCGTGTCAACACCCGGTCCAAGAGCCTTCACGATGCTGTGTTTTAATTAAACAGTCGGATTCCCCTTGTCCGCAGCAGTTCTAATTCGGCTGTTAGGTGCCGGCCGAGAGACCCGGCCCCGGAGGTCTCCCCCCGAGGCGAGACTCATAAGCCCGAGAGATCCACGGAGCCTAGGCTCGGCGCGCGAGGCTCCAGGGACACCGCCCCGACCCACCGAAGCCCCACCACCGGCGGTGGCCCGCTACGAGTCCACACACGCACGAGAGACCGCAACCCCCCCACGCGGACCTACGTTCCATTGCGTCCCTCCGCGTCCCATCGGGGGAGAGCGAAGGGCCGGACGCTCGAGCTTAGCCGGGGGCGGCCCACCCGGCGACGGGCGTCGGGAGCCCGGCCCGGCTTAGGTAGGGAGAGGGAGGCCGAAGGCGGTCATCCGACGGAGGTTAGTCCCGAAGGACGCTCCCCCGCCGGCATCCCACCGACGACCGGCTCCCCTACCGTCGACCTGACCGAGGCCCCCTAAGCGCCACCGCCGAGGGGGGGACACGCACCGGGGCTTAAGGTCTCGCTCGCCGCGACCCACTCTCATCGACCCCGACAGACAGACGGAGCCTTGTTCACGGGGGTTTGGATATACTGGGGGGACAATCTCTCGCCGTGCGCTTCCTCGCGCGCAGGACCCAGTGGGGGGGGGCCCGAAGGTGGACCGGGAACAGCTCCCCGTCGCACGGGCAGCACCGGGCTTTCGGACCCCGCATCAGCAGACACGGGCCCGACCGAGCTCAGCCATTAGAGCCAATCCTTATCCCGAAGTTACGGATCCGTCTTGCCGACTTCCCTTACCTACATTGTTCCAACACGCCAGAGGCTGTTCACCTTGGAGACCTGATGCGGATATGGGTACGGCCTGGGGGGAAATTCACTATACCTCCCCCGGATTTTCAAGGGCCGATGGGAAACGTCCCGGCCGTCGCATAGCGCATGCGACGCCTTTCAGAGCGTTGAGCCCCTATCTCGGGGTCGAACCCATTCCAGGGCGCTCCAGCTCTTTAGCAAGGAGAGAGAATCCTCCCCGGGGTCCCCACCGGCGTCTCCGGGTTCGTTTGCGTTACCGCCACGGGAGCGCCTCTCGGCGGCTCGATCTCCACCAATCCCAGGTACGGGGATATTGGCCCGATCCCCTTTCGGTCAGCGCGAGGCAGACGAGACCATCGCCCCAGCATTTTCCGAACGGCGCTCGCCTATCCCTTAGGACCGACTAACCCACGGCCAAGCGCTGTCGGCGTGGAACCCTTCTCCACTTCGGCCTTCAAAGTTCTCATCTGAATATTTGCTACTACCACCAAGATCTGCACCCGCGGCGGCTCGACCCAGGCTCGCGCCAAAGGCTTCTGCGCCACCGCGGCGCCCCTCCTACTCGTCGCGGCATACGGTCCCATGAGTCTCGGTTCTCTCTCTCATTCTCGCTGGCTTTTGGGGGGGGTGGGAGACAAGTACCGCCAGCGACGGCCGGGTATGGGCCCGACGCTCCAGCGCCATCCATTTTCAGGGCCAGTTGATTCGGCAGGTGAGTTGTTACACACTCCTTAGCGGATGCCGACTTCCATGGCCACCGCCCCGCTGTCTATATCAACCGACACCTTTCTTGGGGTCTGATGAGCGTCTGCGTCGGGCGCCTTAACCCGCGCGTTCGGTTCATCCCGCAGCACCAGTTCTGCTTACCAAAAGTGGCCCACTCGGCACCGTCAATTCCATGCCCGGCTCCAAGCCTGCGAGCCGGGCCTCTTACCCATTTAAAGTTTGAGAGTAGGGCGAGGCCCGTTTCGGCCCCGCGGCCTCCAGTCATTTCTTTACCGGATAAAACTTGAAGTTTCGGCGCCGGCTATCCTGAGGGAAACTTCGGAGGGAACCAGCTACTAGATGGTTCGATTAGTCTTTCGCCCCTATACCCAGGTCGGACGACCGATTTGCACGTCAGGACCGCTGCGGGCCTCCACTCAGGGTTTCCCCTGGCTTCGCCCTGCCCAGGCATAGTTCACCATCTTTCGGGTACCACCGCGTATGCTCTGGCTCCGCTCTCCGCACGTGGGAAGAGCAGGCCGGTGGTGCGCCGCCCGCCCCCTCGGAGGGTTAGGACGGATCCCACCTCAGCCGACGCGCGCCGGCCTTCACCTTCGTTGCGCCTCCGGGGGTTCTGGTCCCTTCGACTCGCATACGCGTTAGACTCCTTGGTCCGTGTTTCAAGACGGGTCGTTCGGGGTCCGAACTTAGCCGCTGACCTTAGGCGTTCGGGTGCTGTGGGCCTGGATCGCCCCCCGCATCGCCGTAGCGGGCCTAGCCCGGGGCTGAGGACAGCCCAGCCGGCCCGCTTCGACCGAACGATCGGGGGGGGCCCCCATCCCCATCCCGGAGGAGGGGAGAACGCGGAAAGGACATTGCTCCACGGCCCCGGCGTTATCGGCGAAGTCGGAGCGAGGGGCTGTAGCGGAACGCCCGTGTCCGGGGGCCGCGTGGGGACTCCCTTCTCCGGACGGACCTACCTTCACCCTCGGGCCCTTCCAAGCCTAACCGGAGCCGGTCGCGACTCACCACCACGCGGGGAAAGTACACCGGGCGGGGCCGGACCTCCGTACGCCCGACAGGCCCGAAGTCCAGAGGCGAAGCGCAGAGCCGAAGCGGGGAGCGGTGGAGTCGGCACCCCACCCCTCTCGCCCGGATACGCTCGCACCCCCGACCGCGGAACCCGACGAGCGCGGGGCCGTCCGCCCGGCTGAATCCCCCGGGGCAGTCTTCTCGGTCCCCGTACGTTTACCTCTCAACGGTTTCACGCTCTGTTGAACTCTCTCTTCAAAGTCCTGTTTCAACTTTCCCTCACGGTACTCGGTTCGCTATCGGTCTCGTGCCGGTATTTAGCCTTAGATGGAGTTTACCACCCGCTTTGGGCTGCATTCCCAAGCAACCCGACTCCGAGAAGCCCGACCTACCCGGGCGGGAACGCGGGACTCGCTACCGGGCTTTCACCGTCTATGGGAAGAAGCCACGTTCGCGAGGACTTGGTCCCGCGTCCGCACCGAGACGGATCTTACGGACTTCCGTACGCTACATTTCCCGGCCAACCCCGGTCAGGGGAAAGTGGGATTCAGCGCTGGGCTCTTCCCTGTTCGCTCGCCGCTACTAAGGGAATCCTTGTTAGTTTCTTTTCCTCCGCTTACTGATATGCTTAAGTTCAGCGGGTCGTCTCGTCTGATCTGAGGCCGCACACAGAGGTTTCTTATGCGGGGGCGAGGGCGGAGGCGGAGGGCCGAAGGCTAGGGGCGAGGGGCGAGAGCCCGGCACGAGACCGAACTCCGCGACACCTTCCCCCCCACCCCGGCCGCTCGCCCGCCCGCTCACTCGCCCGCTCGCTGGGTTTAATCGGCACTCGCCACCCCCGCGTCCGACTGCGCGGAGCCCCGCTCGGGACTCGGGGAGAGACCGTAACGGACGTGGACCCGGACCTACTCGGCTCTCCCTCCGTTCCCTGTACGGAGCTCTCTCGCAACACGGGCCGCGTGGACTGGCTCGGAACCGAGTCTTCGTTTGGGAAGACGAAGGGCCGTTTTCAGGCCCTGCGAGCTTCCAGCCGCGGTCTCTCTCTCTCAGCGGGGGCGCGGAGACCGATCGATGGGTAAAGCGACCCTCAGACAGGCGTGGCCGCGGGATGGACCCCCGCGGCCGCAATATGCGTTCGAAATTTCGATGATCTGTGTCCTGCAATTCACATTAGTTAACGCAGATGGCTGCGTTCTTCATCGAAGCACGAGCCGAGTGATCCACCGCTAAGAGTCGTATTCGGGTTTGTGCCCGGCCCGTTACAGGCCGGGCGAAGGAAGCCATTCGAACAAGAGACAATTTTTGCCAATATATTTCAAGCCGGGTGCCTTCCACCCCCGTGCAGGGGGGGAAAGGTCATTGAACCTGGGCGTCACCACCGGACCGAGGAGTTACGGCCCGGGGGACGATCGCCCGAGTAGGTGCCCGAGACTTACGTGGTTTAGGAGACCGGGGTCTAGGCACCCGCCGTTCCCGGCGAGGCCCAGGGGTTTGGTTCGCTGCGTTACGGGTCCCGGTCTAAGGCATTCAGGCGTGCGCTCAAAGCCAAGCTCTCCACCCCGGAGGGTATGAGCGAGGCCCGGTGGTACGCTCCCAAGTCCCCGCTTAGGGGAAGGCGCTGGGTAGATCCCACCTAGTCAGGACCGGCGGGCACCGGCCGTCTCCTTTCGGGTGTTTATAAACGCATCCGGGGTTCGTGAGGCCCCTTCAACTCGCGCACCGGCCTTAGACTATTATACGGTCCGTCTCTGCGAAGCCAACATCGGGGGTATTTTGCATGCGCTCTTAAGCTCCGCTCTAACCCCGTGAGGGGAAAGAGTTTCGCCCGGCGGTACGCTCCCGTCCACCACCGCCCCCTGTGCCGGGGGGATGGGTTCAGGGAGATCCCACCGAGGCCGGCGAGCACCGGCCAACGCCCTGGGGGTGAGTAAGCCCCTTTGACTCGCGCACGCACAATCAAGCCTTCAACGATCAATGGTTTTTTGGGTTTAACTACCCGGCGGGCGGCTCCGGCGCCACTCTTCCCCCCGCGAACGGGAGGGGCGGACCGGGGTACCTATGCACCTAAGGCGGTCCTCGCATAACCCCGAGTTCCGAAGCCGGCTCGCTACGTCCACCCACCCGGAGGGGGGAGAGACTCACGTCGGCCGACGACGAAAGGTACGAGGCTTCTGCGGTCCATACCTTGAAGGTACCCGCCGGGGGGGAGGTTCGGCCTCTCGAGTCCGACTCGACAACCGGCACGGACGGCGGGCGCCGACCGCGGCCAGGTCACCGTTATTGATCCTTCCGCAGGTTCCCCTACGAAAACCTTGTTACGACTTTTACTCCCTCTAGATGTCCGGGTTCGATCGACTTCCCATCGCCCGGAGGCGACCCCCGTTCGAGGGCCGCCCCGGGGACGGTCCGAGGACCTCACCGAGGCATCCGATCGGTAGTAGCGACGGGCGGTGTGTACAAAGGGCAGGGACTTAATCGACGCGGGCTGGTGACCCGCGCCTACTTGGAATTCCTCGTTCGAGGGGAATAGTTGCAATCCCCTGTCCCCAGCGGGGAATGGCGTTCATAGGATTGCCCGCACCTCTCGGCGTAGGGTAACTTACATGTTGAACCAGCCATTGTAGCTCACGTGCGACCCCGGACTTCTAAGGGCATCACAGACCTGTTATTGCTCCATTTCTCAAGTGGCTTCTGTGCCACAAATCGCTCTAAGAAGTTTAGCCACCGACCGCTGATTCCCACCGGGCGAACCCCAACCTTCAGGCCCGCGGTAAGCGGGAGGGCACCGGGGAGGGGAGAGGGAAGGCGAAGGCGAAGGACGGACAACCCACACCCGGAGAGCGGAACGAGGTGCGGACGGCATCGGGGAGGGAACCGAACGCGAAGGGGAGAGGCCGGAGCCACCCACTCGACGCAGAACTGAACCCCCGTCAACCGCATCACCTCCCCGAACCGATCCGGGGTAGAACCGGACCCCCGCCGAAACCCCCAACACCCCCACCCCGATGGGGACCCCCCGCGAACGGGGACCTTCGGGGATAGAGTCCGACCCAGGAGAGGGGCCGTGTAACTACTTAAAGGATGGGATCTCGTTCGTTACCGGAATTGACCAGACGAATCGCTCCACGAACTACCAACGGCCATGCACCACCACCCACAGAATCGAGAAAGAGCCGTCAATCTGTCAATCCTTACCGTGTCCGGGCCGGGTTAGGTTCCCCGCGTTGAGTCAAATTAAGCCGCAAGCTCCACTCCTGGTGGTGCCCTTCCGTCAATTCCTTTAAGTTTCAGCTTTGCAACCGTACTCCCCCCAGAGCCCAAAGACTCGTGGTTTCCCGGACGCTGCCCGGCGGGTCATAGTCGTTAACCCAACGCCGCCGGATCGCGGGTCGGCATAGTTTACGGTCGGAACTACGACGGTACCTGATCGTCTTCGATCCTCCGACTTTCGTTCTTGATTAATGAAAACATTCTTGGCAAATGCCTTCGCTTTTGTCCGTCCCGCACCGGTCTACGAATTTCACCTCTCTCGGTGCGGTACGAATGCCCCCGGCCGTCCCTCTTAATCATGACCTTTGGTCCGTCAAACCCACGAAATAGGACCAAGAGAGCGGTCGGATACCCCCCCGGCTCGGGGAACCGTGCGGCGGCCAGAAAACGGCCCCGCCCGGCCGCCTCGCCGAAGAGCTCCGACTCGCCCCCCATGGGAAGGCCTTATTCCATTATTCCTAGCTCAGTCCATTCAAGGCACGCTTCGGCCTGCTTTGAGCACTCTGTTTTGTTCAAAGTAAACGCACCGGACCCTTCCGCCCCCCACGTATTCAACCGCGGCGGACGACCCAGCTAAGGGCCTCTCCGCGGAGGAAGGGAGCAGAGGACACCGGATGAGTAGGGACAAGGTCCCGCGACCTCCACCCAGAGACCCGCGGGGGGTCCCCAACCCCCCCGGAGAGGGGCAGCTTCCCACCGCGAAGTCCGGACGGGCAGAGGCCCGGCAGCCGGGACCCGTCCCCGGATCCAACTACGAGCTTTTTAACTGCAGCAACGTTAACATACGCTATTGGAGCTGGAATTACCGCGGCTGCTGGCACCAGACTTGCCCTCCAATGGGTCCTCACCCACGGACGTAGATTGAGTTCATTTCGGTCCCGAAACCTTCAAACGGGGCCTCGCACCGATATTTTTCGTCACTACCTCCCCGTGTCGGGAATGGGTAATTTGCGCGCCTGCTGCCTTCCTTGGATGTGGTAGCCGTTTCTCAGGCTCCCTCTCCGGAATCGAACCCAGATTCCCCGTTACCCGTGGTCACCACACGTAGTCCCGTAGACTACCGTCGAAAGTTGATAGGGCAGACACTCGAATGAGACGTCGCCGCCCCGAAGGGCTCTGCGATCGGCCAAAGGTTATCTAGAGTCACCAAAGCGGACCCGACCGGAGTCGGGAGGGGGTTTTTTGGTTCTGATAAATGCACGTATCCGTGGGGGGCGCCGAGGGGGGAAGGTGAACCAGTCACCGACCACCTCGAAACGGCACCCCCACTTCCAACGCTTCGTTTGCATGTATTAGCTCTGGAATTACCACAGTTATACCAAGTAACGTGTGGAGCGATCAAAGGAACCATAACTGATTTAATGAGCCATTCGCAGTTTCACTGTACCAACGCCCGTGTGTACTTAGACTTGCATGGCTTAATCTTTGAGACAAGCATATGATACTGGCAGGATCAACCAGGCCGATCCCTCTGGTACTCAAACCCGGCTTGGGGAAAGAGAGAGAGTCGGTGGTGCGTGGAACTCGACCCCCCGAAGGAGGAAGAGACGCGCACCGCGGAAAGGCTTTTCGAACGAGACCCCCCGGAGGTGGGTCTGCAATCGGGGGTTTGACTACTTGGAAAATGTACGATTCAAGGCCCGGACGGTGCAGGCTAGGGGCCGGTTCCTTCCCTCAATAGGATCCCGACCCTAAGGCACCACCGACTCGGACCTTTTAACGGACCCAAACTGCGGTGGAAATTAGACCGACGGATCGGCTAAGTCTCCCTCGGAACGATTCTGGGACAAGCGGACCCCCTGTTACGGGGGGTCCACGAGCCATGGAGGCTGGAGCACGTGGCGGGGAGGATCGTTCTAAAAGCCGGTATTATTTCGGATTAGAAGCCTGCCCCTGGTGCTCCGGGTATGCCGCATTTCGAACGGGCGTAAAGGACGTCCGTTTAAGGGAAGAGAATGGAAGAGAATTTCCTGGCCCCCTCAAAGCGCGAGGAGGTCGGCATAGGTTTTACGGTACGCCCCCCCCGGAGCCGTCTGATGTTCAGAAGACGAAGGGTTTTGCCCCCAATCTCGTAAGGTCGAGGGCTCACCACCGAACTTCCAGCCGCGGTCCTTGGTAGGACCGATACGCGGACAAGCCGCAAAATCCTGGCCCCCTCGCAGTGCGAGGAGGTCGGCAAAGGTTTTACGATTCGCCCCCCCGGAGCCTACGGTTAGTTTTCTCGATTTAAGAAGACGAAGGGGGTCGGGCCCGGGAACCGTAAACCGAGCGCCTCTTCCCCTGCGAACTTCCAGCCGCGGTCCGTTTAAAAAGACCGATCCGTGACACCTCTAATGCGCTCTTTGCCTCCGGCCGTTTCCAGCGCGGGGGCCCGGTGGTGCGCTCCCAAGTCCCCGCGGAGGGGAAAATCTGGGAGATCCCACATTAGACCAAGCGGAACGCCGGTCTTCGCCTCGGGGGTTTGTATGCCCCTTTCGACTCGCGCACGGGCAAGAGTTAGGTTAGGAACGGGGACAACTGCCGGCGGGCGGCCCGTCGCACCCACCCCGCAAGTGGGCAGGTGGTCGGTGGCCTGTGGACCCGCCGCTCGGATTCGTTTATAGTAGGAACCATAACGGGGTACAACCCTCATACGCTCGACGCCTCGGGGGTTTGTATGCCCCTTTCGACTCGCGCACGGGCAAGAGTTAGGTTAGGAACGGGGACAACTGCCGGCGGGCGGCCCGTCGCACCCACCCCGCAAGTGGGCAGGTGGTCGGTGGCCTGTGGACCCGCCGCTCGGATTCGTTTATAGTAGGAACCATAACGGGGTACAACCCTCATACGCTCGACCCCCTCACGCCCAGAGAAGTGTTCACCTCCCTGGGCATATATCGAACGAATCATCGGGATTGAAGGGGAGGCCACCCAAACCATCCCCTTAGCCCAGAGGGGTGCCAGTCCTCGGGCTTCGGTATTCGCATCACCGGGGTCTATGGAGGTCTCGACTTAGGTTTTGAAAACCT
>NW_027101154.1:0-21372 GCF_029633855.1 Hoplias malabaricus | reverse complement strand
CCACAAGGACATCTGCCGTTCATTGATACTACACCAACATCGTACACGCAAGCTCTTGCCACAGACATTTTCAACATGGCGCTTTTCCAAGGATGGACCGAGCCAACATCTTCACAAAAGCTTCGCTGGCAGTGGTGGGATTCGAACCCACGCCTCCACAGAGACTGGAGCCTAAATCCAGCGCCTTCGACCACTCGGCCACACTACCGCCGAGAAGCCCCGGCCCTCTTATTCCTAGCCAAAACAGAAGGGGGCGTAACACGCGAGCTAGAGAATCTCAGTCAAGTCATCTATTGGCAGATACAGACAAAGAAGCGCTAGATTCCTAAGACTTCGGACTGGCCGACGCGGCTTTATGGTTTGCTTTATACGGCCGCCTGCGTGTTGGGCATTCTTTTGATGTGTTCTCCGTTGGTTCGGCCAGCTTGGGCCATCCTACGCCCTTTGAATATTGGAGAACTTGAAGGAATTGAAGAAACGTCAAGCCGACTCTTCCAAGTTGCTGCTGTTGAAAAGAGCAACAGAGGGCGCCAAGTTGAGTATAAGCTGCTCAACAGCTTGGATGGTGGTTTCTTCAAAACCTTCTTTGGCAGCGGTGGGATTTGAACCCACGCCTGCGAAGAGACTGGAGCCTTAATCCAGCGCCTTAGACCGCTCGGCCACGCTACCGGCTTCGTGCGGCTTTCGCACTGCAATGGCAACGGCATAGTTTATCCACTTGGACGCTAAAGTGTCTGCTTTTCTTCTTCTATCGGCGGACATATTTGGGGTCAACCTCGTGCCGCACTGCATTGGTGAGAACAATATAACTTTTGAGATCATTTACTAAGCAACTGATCTTTTACAAAAATTAATAAAACAGACGCCCAGTGAACACAGAGGATGTGGAAATCAGTCTAACAAAAGCCCACCACAAGGACATCTGCCGTTCATTGATACTACACCAACATCGTACACGCAAGCTCTTGCCACAGACATTTTCAACATGGCGCTTTTCCAAGGATGGACCGAGCCAACATCTTCACAAAAGCTTCGCTGGCAGTGGTGGGATTCGAACCCACGCCTCCACAGAGACTGGAGCCTAAATCCAGCGCCTTCGACCACTCGGCCACACTACCTCCGAGAAGCCCCGGCCCTCTTATTCCTAGCCAAAACAGAAGGGGGCGTAACACGCGAGCTAGAGAATCTCAGTCAAGTCATCTATTGGCAGATGCAGACAAAGAAGCGCTAGATTCCTAAGACTTCGGACTGGCCGACGCGGCTTTATGGTTTGCTTTATACGGCCGCCTGCGTGTTGGGCATTCTTTTGACGTGTTCTCCGTTGGTTCGGCCAGCTTGGGCCATCCTACGCCCTTTGAATATTGGAGAACTTGAAGGAATTGAAGAAACGTCAAGCCGACTCTTCCAAGTTGCTGCTGTTGAAAAGAGCAACAGAGGGCGCCAATTTGAGTATAAGCTGCTCAACAGCTTGGATGGTGGTTTCTTCAAAACCTTCTTTGGCAGCGGTGGGATTTGAACCCACGCCTCCGAAGAGACTGGAGCCTTAATCCAGCGCCTTAGACCGCTCGGCCACGCTACCGGCTTCGTGCGGCTTTCGCACTGCAATGGCAACGGCATAGTTTATCCACTTGGACGCTAAAGTGTCTGCTTTTCTTCTTCTATCGGCGGACATATTTGGGGTCAACCTCGTGCCGCACTGCATTGGTGAGAACAATATAACTTTTGAGATCATTTACTAAGCAACTGATCTTTTACAAAAATTAATAAAACAGACGCCCAGTGAACACAGAGGATGTGGAAATCAGTCTAACAAAAGCCCACCACAAGGACATCTGCCGTTCATTGATACTACACCAACATCGTACACGCAAGCTCTTGCCACAGACATTTTCAACATGGCGCTTTTCCAAGGATGGACCGAGCCAACATCTTCACAAAAGCTTCGCTGGCAGTGGTGGGATTCGAACCCACGCCTCCACAGAGACTGGAGCCTAAATCCAGCGCCTTCGACCACTCGGCCACACTACCGCCGAGAAGCCCCGGCCCTCTTATTCCTAGCCAAAACAGAAGGGGGCGTAACACGCGAGCTAGAGAATCTCAGTCAAGTCATCTATTGGCAGATGCAGACTAAGAAGCGCTAGATTCCTAAGACTTCGGACTGGCCGACGCGGCTTTATGGTTTGCTTTATACGGCCGCCTGCGTGTTGGGCATTCTTTTGATGTGTTCTCCGTTGGTTCGGCCAGCTTGGGCCATCCTACGCCCTTTGAATATTGGAGAACTTGAAGGAATTGAAGAAACGTCAAGCCGACTCTTCCAAGTTGCTGCTGTTGAAAAGAGCAACAGAGGGCGCCAAGTTGAGTATAAGCTGCTCAACAGCTTGGATGGTGGTTTCTTCAAAACCTTCTTTGGCAGCGGTGGGATTTGAACCCACGCCTCCGAAGAGACTGGAGCCTTAATCCAGCGCCTTAGACCGCTCGGCCACGCTACCGGCTTCGTGCGGCTTTCGCACTGCAATGGTAACGGCATAGTTTATCCACTTGGACGCTAAAGTGTCTGCTTTTCTTCTTCTATCGGCGGACATATTTGGGGTCAACCTCGTGCCGCACTGCATTGGTGAGAACAATATAACTTTTGAGATCATTTACTAAGCAACTGATCTTTTACAAAAATTAATAAAACAGACGCCCAGTGAACACAGAGGATGTGGAAATCAGTCTAACAAAAGCCCACCACAAGGACATCTGCCGTTCATTGATACTACACCAACATCGTACACGCAAGCTCTTGCCACAGACATTTTCAACATGGCGCTTTTCCAAGGATGGACCGAGCCAACATCTTCACAAAAGCTTCGCTGGCAGTGGTGGGATTCGAACCCACGCCTCCACAGAGACTGGAGCCTAAATCCAGCGCCTTCGACCACTCGGCCACACTACCTCCGAGAAGCCCCGGCCCTCTTATTCCTAGCCAAAACAGAAGGGGGCGTAACACGCGAGCTAGAGAATCTCAGTCAAGTCATCTATTGGCAGATGCAGACAAAGAAGCGCTAGATTCCTAAGACTTCGGACTGGCCGACGCGGCTTTATGGTTTGCTTTATACGGCCGCCTGCGTGTTGGGCATTCTTTTGATGTGTTCTCCGTTGGTTCGGCCAGCTTGGGCCATCCTACGCCCTTTGAATATTGGAGAACTTGAAGGAATTGAAGAAACGTCAAGCCGACTCTTCCAAGTTGCTGCTGTTGAAAAGAGCAACAGAGGGCGCCAATTTGAGTATAAGCTGCTCAACAGCTTGGATGGTGGTTTCTTCAAAACCTTCTTTGGCAGCGGTGGGATTTGAACCCACGCCTCCGAAGAGACTGGAGCCTTAATCCAGCGCCTTAGACCGCTCGGCCACGCTACCGGCTTCGTGCGGTTTTCGCACTGCAATGGCAACGGCATAGTTTATCCACTTGGACGCTAAAGTGTCTGCTTTTCTTCTTCTATCGGCGGACATATTTGGGGTCAACCTCGTGCCGCACTGCATTGGTGAGAACAATATAACTTTTGAGATCATTTACTAAGCAACTGATCTTTTACAAAAATTAATAAAACAGACGCCCAGTGAACACAGAGGATGTGGAAATCAGTCTAACAAAAGCCCACCACAAGGACATCTGCCGTTCATTGATACTACACCAACATCGTACACGCAAGCTCTTGCCACAGACATTTTCAACATGGCGCTTTTCCAAGGATGGACCGAGCCAACATCTTCACAAAAGCTTCGCTGGCAGTGGTGGGATTCGAACCCACGCCTCCACAGAGACTGGAGCCTAAATCCAGCGCCTTCGACCACTCGGCCACACTACCGCCGAGAAGCCCCGGCCCTCTTATTCCTAGCCAAAACAGAAGGGGGCGTAACACGCGAGCTAGAGAATCTCAGTCAAGTCATCTATTGGCAGATGCAGACAAAGAAGCGCTAGATTCCTAAGACTTCGGACTGGCCGACGCGGCTTTATGGTTTGCTTTATACGGCCGCCTGCGTGTTGGGCATTCTTTTGACGTGTTCTCCGTTGGTTCGGCCAGCTTGGGCCATCCTACGCCCTTTGAATATTGGAGAACTTGAAGGAATTGAAGAAACGTCAAGCCGACTCTTCCAAGTTGCTGCTGTTGAAAAGAGCAACAGAGGGCGCCAATTTGAGTATAAGCTGCTCAACAGCTTGGATGGTGGTTTCTTCAAAACCTTCTTTGGCAGCGGTGGGATTTGAACCCACGCCTCCGAAGAGACTGGAGCCTTAATCCAGCGCCTTAGACCGCTCGGCCACGCTACCGGCTTCGTGCGGCTTTCGCACTGCAATGGCAATGGCATAGTTTATCCACTTGGACGCTAAAGTGTCTGCTTTTCTTCTTCTATCGGCGGACATATTTGGGGTCAACCTCGTGCCGCACTGCATTGGTGAGAACAATATAACTTTTGAGATCATTTACTAAGCAACTGATCTTTTACAAAAATTAATAAAACAGACGCCCAGTGAACACAGAGGATGTGGAAATCAGTCTAACAAAAGCCCACCACAAGGACATCTGCCGTTCATTGATACTACACCAACATCGTACACGCAAGCTCTTGCCACAGACATTTTCAACATGGCGCTTTTCCAAGGATGGACCGAGCCAACATCTTCACAAAAGCTTCGCTGGCAGTGGTGGGATTCGAACCCACGCCTCCACAGAGACTGGAGCCTAAATCCAGCGCCTTCGACCACTCGGCCACACTACCGCCGAGAAGCCCCGGCCCTCTTATTCCTAGCCAAAACAGAAGGGGGCGTAACACGCGAGCTAGAGAATCTCAGTCAAGTCATCTATTGGCAGATGCAGACAAAGAAGCGCTAGATTCCTAAGACTTCGGACTGGCCGACGCGGCTTTATGGTTTGCTTTATACGGCCGCCTGCGTGTTGGGCATTCTTTTGATGTGTTCTCCGTTGGTTCGGCCAGCTTGGGCCATCCTACGCCCTTTGAATATTGGAGAACTTGAAGGAATTGAAGAAACGTCAAGCCGACTCTTCCAAGTTGCTGCTGTTGAAAAGAGCAACAGAGGGCGCCAATTTGAGTATAAGCTGCTCAACAGCTTGGATGGTGGTTTCTTCAAAACCTTCTTTGGCAGCGGTGGGATTTGAACCCACGCCTCCGAAGAGACTGGAGCCTTAATCCAGCGCCTTAGACCGCTCGGCCACGCTACCGGCTTCGTGCGGCTTTCGCACTGCAATGGCAACGGCATAGTTTATCCACTTGGACGCTAAAGTGTCTGCTTTTCTTCTTCTATCGGCGGACATATTTGGGGTCAACCTCGTGCCGCACTGCATTGGTGAGAACAATATAACTTTTGAGATCATTTACTAAGCAACTGATCTTTTACAAAAATTAATAAAACAGACGCCCAGTGAACACAGAGGATGTGGAAATCAGTCTAACAAAAGCCCACCACAAGGACATCTGCCGTTCATTGATACTACACCAACATCGTACACGCAAGCTCTTGCCACAGACATTTTCAACATGGCGCTTTTCCAAGGATGGACCGAGCCAACATCTTCACAAAAGCTTCGCTGACAGTGGTGGGATTGGAACCCACGCCTCCACAGAGACTGGAGCCTAAATCCAGTGCCTTCGACCACTCGGCCACACTACCTCCGAGAAGCCCCGGCTCTCTTATTCCTAGCCAAAACAGAAGGGGGCGTAACACGCGAGCTAGAGAATCTCAGTCAAGTCATCTATTGGCAGATGCAGACAAAGAAGCGCTAGATTCCTAAGACTTCGGACTGGCCGACGCGGCTTTATGGTTTGCTTTATACGGCCGCCTGCGTGTTGGGCATTCTTTTGTTGTGTTCTCCGTTGGTTCGGCCAGCTTGGGCCATCCTACGCCCTTTGAATATTGGAGAACTTGAAGGAATTGAAGAAACGTCAAGCCGACTCTTCCAAGTTGCTGCTGTTGAAAAGAGCAACAGAGGGCGCCAAGTTGAGTATAAGCTGCTCAACAGCTTGGATGGTGGTTTCTTCAAAACCTTCTTTGGCAGCGGTGGGATTTGAACCCACGCCTCCGAAGAGACTGGAGCCTTAATCCAGCGCCTTAGACCGCTCGGCCACGCTACCGGCTTCGTGCGGCTTTCGCACTGCAATGGCAACGGCATAGTTTATCCACTTGGACGCTAAAGTGTCTGCTTTTCTTCTTCTATCGGCGGACATATTTGGGGTCAACCTCGTGCCGCACTGCATTGGTGAGAACAATATAACTTTTGAGATCATTTACTAAGCAACTGATCTTTTACAAAAATTAATAAAACAGACGCCCAGTGAACACAGAGGATGTGGAAATCAGTCTAACAAAAGCCCACCACAAGGACATCTGCCGTTCATTGATACTACACCAACATCGTACACGCAAGCTCTTGCCACAGACATTTTCAACATGGCGCTTTTCCAAGGATGGACCGAGCCAACATCTTCACAAAAGCTTCGCTGGCAGTGGTGGGATTCGAACCCACGCCTCCACAGAGACTGGAGCCTAAATCCAGCGCCTTCGACCACTCGGCCACACTACCGCCGAGAAGCCCCGGCCCTCTTATTCCTAGCCAAAACAGAAGGGGGCGTAACACGCGAGCTAGAGAATCTCAGTCAAGTCATCTATTGGCAGATACAGACAAAGAAGCGCTAGATTCCTAAGACTTCGGACTGGCCGACGCGGCTTTATGGTTTGCTTTATACGGCCGCCTGCGTGTTGGGCATTCTTTTGATGTGTTCTCCGTTGGTTCGGCCAGCTTGGGCCATCCTACGCCCTTTGAATATTGGAGAACTTGAAGGAATTGAAGAAACGTCAAGCCGACTCTTCCAAGTTGCTGCTGTTGAAAAGAGCAACAGAGGGCGCCAAGTTGAGTATAAGCTGCTCAACAGCTTGGATGGTGGTTTCTTCAAAACCTTCTTTGGCAGCGGTGGGATTTGAACCCACGCCTGCGAAGAGACTGGAGCCTTAATCCAGCGCCTTAGACCGCTCGGCCACGCTACCGGCTTCGTGCGGCTTTCGCACTGCAATGGCAACGGCATAGTTTATCCACTTGGACGCTAAAGTGTCTGCTTTTCTTCTTCTATCGGCGGACATATTTGGGGTCAACCTCGTGCCGCACTGCATTGGTGAGAACAATATAACTTTTGAGATCATTTACTAAGCAACTGATCTTTTAGAAAAATTAATAAAACAGACGCCCAGTGAACACAGAGGATGTGGAAATCAGTCTAACAAAAGCCCACCACAAGGACATCTGCCGTTCATTGATACTACACCAACATCGTACACGCAAGCTCTTGCCACAGACATTTTCAACATGGCGCTTTTCCAAGGATGGACCGAGCCAACATCTTCACAAAAGCTTCGCTGGCAGTGGTGGGATTCGAACCCACGCCTCCACAGAGACTGGAGCCTAAATCCAGCGCCTTCGACCACTCGGCCACACTACCTCCGAGAAGCCCCGGCCCTCTTATTCCTAGCCAAAACAGAAGGGGGCGTAACACGCGAGCTAGAGAATCTCAGTCAAGTCATCTATTGGCAGATGCAGACAAAGAAGCGCTAGATTCCTAAGACTTCGGACTGGCCGACGCGGCTTTATGGTTTGCTTTATACGGCCGCCTGCGTGTTGGGCATTCTTTTGACGTGTTCTCCGTTGGTTCGGCCAGCTTGGGCCATCCTACGCCCTTTGAATATTGGAGAACTTGAAGGAATTGAAGAAACGTCAAGCCGACTCTTCCAAGTTGCTGCTGTTGAAAAGAGCAACAGAGGGCGCCAATTTGAGTATAAGCTGCTCAACAGCTTGGATGGTGGTTTCTTCAAAACCTTCTTTGGCAGCGGTGGGATTTGAACCCACGCCTCCGAAGAGACTGGAGCCTTAATCCAGCGCCTTAGACCGCTCGGCCACGCTACCGGCTTCGTGCGGCTTTCGCACTGCAATGGCAACGGCATAGTTTATCCACTTGGACGCTAAAGTGTCTGCTTTTCTTCTTCTATCGGCGGACATATTTGGGGTCAACCTCGTGCCGCACTGCATTGGTGAGAACAATATAACTTTTGAGATCATTTACTAAGCAACTGATCTTTTACAAAAATTAATAAAACAGACGCCCAGTGAACACAGAGGATGTGGAAATCAGTCTAACAAAAGCCCACCACAAGGACATCTGCCGTTCATTGATACTACACCAACATCGTACACGCAAGCTCTTGCCACAGACATTTTCAACATGGCGCTTTTCCAAGGATGGACCGAGCCAACATCTTCACAAAAGCTTCGCTGGCAGTGGTGGGATTCGAACCCACGCCTCCACAGAGACTGGAGCCTAAATCCAGCGCCTTCGACCACTCGGCCACACTACCGCCGAGAAGCCCCGGCCCTCTTATTCCTAGCCAAAACAGAAGGGGGCGTAACACGCGAGCTAGAGAATCTCAGTCAAGTCATCTATTGGCAGATGCAGACTAAGAAGCGCTAGATTCCTAAGACTTCGGACTGGCCGACGCGGCTTTATGGTTTGCTTTATACGGCCGCCTGCGTGTTGGGCATTCTTTTGATGTGTTCTCCGTTGGTTCGGCCAGCTTGGGCCATCCTACGCCCTTTGAATATTGGAGAACTTGAAGGAATTGAAGAAACGTCAAGCCGACTCTTCCAAGTTGCTGCTGTTGAAAAGAGCAACAGAGGGCGCCAAGTTGAGTATAAGCTGCTCAACAGCTTGGATGGTGGTTTCTTCAAAACCTTCTTTGGCAGCGGTGGGATTTGAACCCACGCCTCCGAAGAGACTGGAGCCTTAATCCAGCGCCTTAGACCGCTCGGCCACGCTACCGGCTTCGTGCGGCTTTCGCACTGCAATGGTAACGGCATAGTTTATCCACTTGGACGCTAAAGTGTCTGCTTTTCTTCTTCTATCGGCGGACATATTTGGGGTCAACCTCGTGCCGCACTGCATTGGTGAGAACAATATAACTTTTGAGATCATTTACTAAGCAACTGATCTTTTACAAAAATTAATAAAACAGACGCCCAGTGAACACAGAGGATGTGGAAATCAGTCTAACAAAAGCCCACCACAAGGACATCTGCCGTTCATTGATACTACACCAACATCGTACACGCAAGCTCTTGCCACAGACATTTTCAACATGGCGCTTTTCCAAGGATGGACCGAGCCAACATCTTCACAAAAGCTTCGCTGGCAGTGGTGGGATTCGAACCCACGCCTCCACAGAGACTGGAGCCTAAATCCAGCGCCTTCGACCACTCGGCCACACTACCTCCGAGAAGCCCCGGCCCTCTTATTCCTAGCCAAAACAGAAGGGGGCGTAACACGCGAGCTAGAGAATCTCAGTCAAGTCATCTATTGGCAGATGCAGACAAAGAAGCGCTAGATTCCTAAGACTTCGGACTGGCCGACGCGGCTTTATGGTTTGCTTTATACGGCCGCCTGCGTGTTGGGCATTCTTTTGATGTGTTCTCCGTTGGTTCGGCCAGCTTGGGCCATCCTACGCCCTTTGAATATTGGAGAACTTGAAGGAATTGAAGAAACGTCAAGCCGACTCTTCCAAGTTGCTGCTGTTGAAAAGAGCAACAGAGGGCGCCAATTTGAGTATAAGCTGCTCAACAGCTTGGATGGTGGTTTCTTCAAAACCTTCTTTGGCAGCGGTGGGATTTGAACCCACGCCTCCGAAGAGACTGGAGCCTTAATCCAGCGCCTTAGACCGCTCGGCCACGCTACCGGCTTCGTGCGGTTTTCGCACTGCAATGGCAACGGCATAGTTTATCCACTTGGACGCTAAAGTGTCTGCTTTTCTTCTTCTATCGGCGGACATATTTGGGGTCAACCTCGTGCCGCACTGCATTGGTGAGAACAATATAACTTTTGAGATCATTTACTAAGCAACTGATCTTTTACAAAAATTAATAAAACAGACGCCCAGTGAACACAGAGGATGTGGAAATCAGTCTAACAAAAGCCCACCACAAGGACATCTGCCGTTCATTGATACTACACCAACATCGTACACGCAAGCTCTTGCCACAGACATTTTCAACATGGCGCTTTTCCAAGGATGGACCGAGCCAACATCTTCACAAAAGCTTCGCTGGCAGTGGTGGGATTCGAACCCACGCCTCCACAGAGACTGGAGCCTAAATCCAGCGCCTTCGACCACTCGGCCACACTACCGCCGAGAAGCCCCGGCCCTCTTATTCCTAGCCAAAACAGAAGGGGGCGTAACACGCGAGCTAGAGAATCTCAGTCAAGTCATCTATTGGCAGATGCAGACAAAGAAGCGCTAGATTCCTAAGACTTCGGACTGGCCGACGCGGCTTTATGGTTTGCTTTATACGGCCGCCTGCGTGTTGGGCATTCTTTTGACGTGTTCTCCGTTGGTTCGGCCAGCTTGGGCCATCCTACGCCCTTTGAATATTGGAGAACTTGAAGGAATTGAAGAAACGTCAAGCCGACTCTTCCAAGTTGCTGCTGTTGAAAAGAGCAACAGAGGGCGCCAATTTGAGTATAAGCTGCTCAACAGCTTGGATGGTGGTTTCTTCAAAACCTTCTTTGGCAGCGGTGGGATTTGAACCCACGCCTCCGAAGAGACTGGAGCCTTAATCCAGCGCCTTAGACCGCTCGGCCACGCTACCGGCTTCGTGCGGCTTTCGCACTGCAATGGCAATGGCATAGTTTATCCACTTGGACGCTAAAGTGTCTGCTTTTCTTCTTCTATCGGCGGACATATTTGGGGTCAACCTCGTGCCGCACTGCATTGGTGAGAACAATATAACTTTTGAGATCATTTACTAAGCAACTGATCTTTTACAAAAATTAATAAAACAGACGCCCAGTGAACACAGAGGATGTGGAAATCAGTCTAACAAAAGCCCACCACAAGGACATCTGCCGTTCATTGATACTACACCAACATCGTACACGCAAGCTCTTGCCACAGACATTTTCAACATGGCGCTTTTCCAAGGATGGACCGAGCCAACATCTTCACAAAAGCTTCGCTGGCAGTGGTGGGATTCGAACCCACGCCTCCACAGAGACTGGAGCCTAAATCCAGCGCCTTCGACCACTCGGCCACACTACCGCCGAGAAGCCCCGGCCCTCTTATTCCTAGCCAAAACAGAAGGGGGCGTAACACGCGTGCTAGAGAATCTCAGTCAAGTCATCTATTGGCAGATGCAGACTAAGAAGCGCTAGATTCCTAAGACTTCGGACTGGCCGACGCGGCTTTATGGTTTGCTTTATACGGCCGCCTGCGTGTTGGGCATTCTTTTGATGTGTTCTCCGTTGGTTCGGCCAGCTTGGGCCATCCTACGCCCTTTGAATATTGGAGAACTTGAAGGAATTGAAGAAACGTCAAGCCGACTCTTCCAAGTTGCTGCTGTTGAAAAGAGCAACAGAGGGCGCCAATTTGAGTATAAGCTGCTCAACAGCTTGGATGGTGGTTTCTTCAAAACCTTCTTTGGCAGCGGTGGGATTTGAACCCACGCCTCCGAAGAGACTGGAGCCTTAATCCAGCGCCTTAGACCGCTCGGCCACGCTACCGGCTTCGTGCGGCTTTCGCACTGCAATGGCAACGGCATAGTTTATCCACTTGGACGCTAAAGTGTCTGCTTTTCTTCTTCTATCGGCGGACATATTTGGGGTCAACCTCGTGCCGCACTGCATTGGTGAGAACAATATAACTTTTGAGATCATTTACTAAGCAACTGATCTTTTACAAAAATTAATAAAACAGACGCCCAGTGAACACAGAGGATGTGGAAATCAGTCTAACAAAAGCCCACCACAAGGACATCTGCCGTTCATTGATACTACACCAACATCGTACACGCAAGCTCTTGCCACAGACATTTTCAACATGGCGCTTTTCCAAGGATGGACCGAGCCAACATCTTCACAAAAGCTTCGCTGGCAGTGGTGGGATTCGAACCCACGCCTCCACAGAGACTGGAGCCTAAATCCAGCGCCTTCGACCACTCGGCCACACTACCTCCGAGAAGCCCCGGCCCTCTTATTCCTAGCCAAAACAGAAGGGGGCGTAACACGCGAGCTAGAGAATCTCAGTCAAGTCATCTATTGGCAGATGCAGACAAAGAAGCGCTAGATTCCTAAGACTTCGGACTGGCCGACGCGGCTTTATGGTTTGCTTTATACGGCCGCCTGCGTGTTGGGCATTCTTTTGATGTGTTCTCCGTTGGTTCGGCCAGCTTGGGCCATCCTACGCCCTTTGAATATTGGAGAACTTGAAGGAATTGAAGAAACGTCAAGCCGACTCTTCCAAGTTGCTGCTGTTGAAAAGAGCAACAGAGGGTGCCAAGTTGAGTATAAGCTGCTCAACAGCTTGGATGGTGGTTTCTTCAAAACCTTCTTTGGCAGCGGTGGGATTTGAACCCACGCCTCCGAAGAGACTGGAGCCTTAATCCAGCGCCTTAGACCGCTCGGCCACGCTACCGGCTTCGTGTGGCTTTCGCACTGCAATGGCAACGGCATAGTTTATCCACTTGGACGCTAAAGTGTCTGCTTTTCTTCTTCTATCGGCGGACATATTTGGGGTCAACCTCGTGCCGCACTGCATTGGTGAGAACAATATAACTTTTGAGATCATTTACTAAGCAACTGATCTTTTACAAAAATTAATAAAACAGACGCCCAGTGAACACAGAGGATGTGGAAATCAGTCTAACAAAAGCCCACCACAAGGACATCTGCCGTTCATTGATACTACACCAACATCGTACACGCAAGCTCTTGCCACAGACATTTTCAACATGGCGCTTTTCCAAGGATGGACCGAGCCAACATCTTCACAAAAGCTTCGCTGGCAGTGGTGGGATTCGAACCCACGCCTCCACAGAGACTGGAGCCTAAATCCAGCGCCTTCGACCACTCGGCCACACTACCTCCGAGAA
Organism: Hoplias malabaricus; assembly: GCF_029633855.1. Taxonomy (NCBI): domain Eukaryota; kingdom Metazoa; phylum Chordata; class Actinopteri; order Characiformes; family Erythrinidae; genus Hoplias; species Hoplias malabaricus. The sequence continues at coordinate 8,416 of NW_027101154.1, read as the reverse complement.
GCCCCGCCCCTCTTATTCCTAGCCAAAACAGAAGGGGGCGTAACACGCGAGCTAGAGAATCTCAGTCAAGTCATCTATTGGCAGATGCAGACAAAGAAGCGCTAGATTCCTAAGACTTCGGACTGGCCGACGCGGCTTTATGGTTTGCTTTATACGGCCGCCTGCGTGTTGGGCATTCTTTTGATGTGTTCTCCGTTGGTTCGGCCAGCTTGGGCCATCCTACGCCCTTTGAATATTGGAGAACTTGATAGAATTGAAGAAACGTCAAGCCGACTCTTCCAAGTTGCTGCTGTTGAAAAGAGCAACAGAGGGCGCCAAGTTGAGTATAAGCTGCTCAACAGCTTGGATGGTGGTTTCTTCAAAACCTTCTTTGGCAGCGGTGGGATTTGAACCCACGCCTCCGAAGAGACTGGAGCCTTAATCCAGCGCCTTAGACCGCTCGGCCACGCTACCGGCTTCGTGCGGCTTTCGCACTGCAATGGCAACGGCATAGTTTATCCACTTGGACGCTAAAGTGTCTGCTTTTCTTCTTCTATCGGCGGACATATTTGGGGTCAACCTCGTGCCGCACTGCATTGGTGAGAACAATATAACTTTTGAGATCATTTACTAAGCAACTGATCTTTTACAAAAATTAATAAAACAGACGCCCAGTGAACACAGAGGATGTGGAAATCAGTCTAACAAAAGCCCACCACAAGGACATCTGCCGTTCATTGATACTACACCAACATCGTACACGCAAGCTCTTGCCACAGACATTTTCAACATGGCGCTTTTCCAAGGATGGACCGAGCCAACATCTTCACAAAAGCTTCGCTGGCAGTGGTGGGATTCGAACCCACGCCTCCACAGAGACTGGAGCCTAAATCCAGCGCCTTCGACCACTCGGCCACACTTTCTCCGAGAAGCCCCGGCCCTCTTATTCCTAGCCAAAACAGAAGGGGGCGTAACACGCGAGCTAGAGAATCTCAGTCAAGTCATCTATTGGCAGATGCAGACAAAGAAGCGCTAGATTCCTAAGACTTCGGACTGGCCGACGCGGCTTTATGGTTTGCTTTATACGGCCGCCTGCGTGTTGGGCATTCTTTTGATGTGTTCTCCGTTGGTTCGGCCAGCTTGGGCCATCCTACGCCCTTTGAATACTGGAGAACTTGAAGGAATTGAAGAAACGTCAAGCCGACTCTTCCAAGTTGCTGCTGTTGAAAAGAGCAACAGAGGGCGCCAATTTGAGTATAAGCTGCTCAACAGCTTGGATGGTGGTTTCTTCAAAACCTTCTTTGGCAGCGGTGGGATTTGAACCCACGCCTCCGAAGAGACTGGAGCCTTAATCCAGCGCCTTAGACCGCTCGGCCACGCTACCGGCTTCGTACGGCTTTCGCACTGCAATGGCAATGGCATAGTTTATCCACTTGGACGCTAAAGTGTCTGCTTTTCTTCTTCTATCGGCGGACATATTTGGGGTCAACCTCGTGCCGCACTGCATTGGTGAGAACAATATAACTTTTGAGATCATTTACTAAGCAACTGATCTTTTACAAAAATTAATAAAACAGACGCCCAGTGAACACAGAGGATGTGGAAATCAGTCTAACAAAAGCCCACCACAAGGACATCTGCCGTTCATTGATACTACACCAACATCGTACACGCAAGGTCTTGCCACAGACATTTTCAACATGGCGCTTTTCCAAGGATGGACCGAGCCAACATCTTCACAAAACCTTCGCTGGCAGTGGTGGGATTCGAACCCACGCCTCCACAGAGACTGGAGCCTAAATCCAGCGCCTTCGACCACTCGGCCACACTACCGCCGAGAAGCCCCGGCCCTCTTATTCCTAGCCAAAACAGAAGGGGGCGTAACACGCGAGCTAGAGAATCTCAGTCAAGTCATCTATTGGCAGATGCAGACTAAGAAGCGCTAGATTCCTAAGACTTCGGACTGGCCGACGCGGCTTTATGGTTTGCTTTATACGGCCGCCTGCGTGTTGGGCATTCTTTTGATGTGTTCTCCGTTGGTTCGGCCAGCTTGGGCCATCCTACGCCCTTTGAATATTGGAGAACTTGAAGGAATTGAAGAAACGTCAAGCCGACTCTTCCAAGTTGCTGCTGTTGAAAAGAGCAACAGAGGGCGCCAATTTGAGTATAAGCTGCTCAACAGCTTGGATGGTGGTTTCTTCAAAACCTTCTTTGGCAGCGGTGGGATTTGAACCCACGCCTCCGAAGAGACTGGAGCCTTAATCCAGCGCCTTAGACCGCTCGGCCACGCTACCGGCTTTGTGCGGCTTTCGCACTGCAATGGCAACGGCATAGTTTATCCACTTGGACGCTAAAGTGTCTGCTTTTCTTCTTCTATCGGCGGACATATTTGGGGTCAACCTCGTGCCGCACTGCATTGGTGAGAACAATATAACTTTTGAGATCATTTACTAAGCAACTGATCTTTTACAAAAATTAATAAAACAGACGCCCAGTGAACACAGAGGATGTGGAAATCAGTCTAACAAAAGCCCACCACAAGGACATCTGCCGTTCATTGATACTACACCAACATCGTACACGCAAGCTCTTGCCACAGACATTTTCAACATGGCGCTTTTCCAAGGATGGACCGAGCCAACATCTTCACAAAAGCTTCGCTGGCAGTGGTGGGATTCGAACCCACGCCTCCACAGAGACTGGAGCCTAAATCCAGCGCCTTCGACCACTCGGCCACACTACCTCCGAGAAGCCCCGGCCCTCTTATTCCTAGCCAAAACAGAAGGGGGCGTAACACGCGAGCTAGAGAATCTCAGTCAAGTCATCTATTGGCAGATGCAGACAAAGAAGCGCTAGATTCCTAAGACTTCGGACTGGCCGACGCGGCTTTATGGTTTGCTTTATACGGCCGCCTGCGTGTTGGGCATTCTTTTGATGTGTTCTCCGTTGGTTCGGCCAGCTTGGGCCATCCTACGCCCTTTGAATATTGGAGAACTTGAAGGAATTGAAGAAACGTCAAGCCGACTCTTCCAAGTTGCTGCTGTTGAAAAGAGCAACAGAGGGCGCCAATTTGAGTATAAGCTGCTCAACAGCTTGGATGGTGGTTTCTTCAAAACCTTCTTTGGCAGCGGTGGGATTTGAACCCACGCCTCCGAAGAGACTGGAGCCTTAATCCAGCGCCTTAGACCGCTCGGCCACGCTACCGGCTTCGTACGGTTTTCGCACTGCAATGGCAACGGCATAGTTTATCCACTTGGACGCTAAAGTGTCTGCTTTTCTTCTTCTATCGGCGGACATATTTGGGGTCAACCTCGTGCCGCACTGCATTGGTGAGAACAATATAACTTTTGAGATCATTTACTAAGCAACTGATCTTTTACAAAAATTAATAAAACAGACGCCCAGTGAACACAGAGGATGTGGAAATCAGTCTAACAAAAGCCCACCACAAGGACATCTGCCGTTCATTGATACTACACCAACATCGTACACGCAAGGTCTTGCCACAGACATTTTCAACATGGCGCTTTTCCAAGGATGGACCGAGCCAACATCTTCACAAAAGCTTCGCTGGCAGTGGTGGGATTCGAACCCACGCCTCCACAGAGACTGGAGCCTAAATCCAGCGCCTTCGACCACTCGGCCACACTACCGCCGAGAAGCCCCGGCCCTCTTATTCCTAGCCAAAACAGAAGGGGGCGTAACACGCGAGCTAGAGAATCTCAGTCAAGTCATCTATTGGCAGATGCAGACTAAGAAGCGCTAGATTCCTAAGACTTCGGACTGGCCGACGCGGCTTTATGGTTTGCTTTATACGGCCGCCTGCGTGTTGGGCATTCTTTTGATGTGTTCTCCGTTGGTTCGGCCAGCTTGGGCCATCCTACGCCCTTTGAATATTGGAGAACTTGAAGGAATTGAAGAAACGTCAAGCCGACTCTTCCAAGTTGCTGCTGTTGAAAAGAGCAACAGAGGGCGCCAATTTGAGTATAAGCTGCTCAACAGCTTGGATGGTGGTTTCTTCAAAACCTTCTTTGGCAGGGTGGGATTTGAACCCACGCCTCCGAAGAGACTGGAGCCTTAATCCAGCGCCTTAGACCGCTCGGCCACGCTACCGGCTTCGTGCGGCTTTCGCACTGCAATGGCAACGGCATAGTTTATCCACTTGGACGCTAAAGTGTCTGCTTTTCTTCTTCTATCGGCGGACATATTTGGGGTCAACCTCGTGCCGCACTGCATTGGTGAGAACAATATAACTTTTGAGATCATTTACTAAGCAACTGATCTTTTACAAAAATTAATAAAACAGACGCCCAGTGAACACAGAGGATGTGGAAATCAGTCTAACAAAAGCCCACCACAAGGACATCTGCCGTTCATTGATACTACACCAACATCGTACACGCAAGCTCTTGCCACAGACATTTTCAACATGGCGCTTTTCCAAGGATGGACCGAGCCAACATCTTCACAAAAGCTTCGCTGGCAGTGGTGGGATTCGAACCCACGCCTCCACAGAGACTGGAGCCTAAATCCAGCGCCTTCGACCACTCGGCCACACTACCGCCGAGAAGCCCCGGCCCTCTTATTCCTAGCCAAAACAGAAGGGGGCGTAACACGCGAGCTAGAGAATCTCAGTCAAGTCATCTATTGGCAGATGCAGACTAAGAAGCGCTAGATTCCTAAGACTTCGGACTGGCCGACGCGGCTTTATGGTTTGCTTTATACGGCCGCCTGCGTGTTGGGCATTCTTTTGATGTGTTCTCCGTTGGTTCGGCCAGCTTGGGCCATCCTACGCCCTTTGAATATTGGAGAACTTGAAGGAATTGAAGAAACGTCAAGCCGACTCTTCCAAGTTGCTGCTGTTGAAAAGAGCAACAGAGGGCGCCAATTTGAGTATAAGCTGCTCAACAGCTTGGATGGTGGTTTCTTCAAAACCTTCTTTGGCAGCGGTGGGATTTGAACCCACGCCTCCGAAGAGACTGGAGCCTTAATCCAGCGCCTTAGACCGCTCGGCCACGCTACCGGCTTTGTGCGGCTTTCGCACTGCAATGGCAACGGCATAGTTTATCCACTTGGACGCTAAAGTGTCTGCTTTTCTTCTTCTATCGGCGGACATATTTGGGGTCAACCTCGTGCCGCACTGCATTGGTGAGAACAATATAACTTTTGAGATCATTTACTAAGCAACTGATCTTTTACAAAAATTAATAAAACAGACGCCCAGTGAACACAGAGGATGTGGAAATCAGTCTAACAAAAGCCCACCACAAGGACATCTGCCGTTCATTGATACTACACCAACATCGTACACGCAAGCTCTTGCCACAGACATTTTCAACATGGCGCTTTTCCAAGGATGGACCGAGCCAACATCTTCACAAAAGCTTCGCTGGCAGTGGTGGGATTCGAACCCACGCCTCCACAGAGACTGGAGCCTAAATCCAGCGCCTTCGACCACTCGGCCACACTACCTCCGAGAAGCCCCGGCCCTCTTATTCCTAGCCAAAACAGAAGGGGGCGTAACACGCGAGCTAGAGAATCTCAGTCAAGTCATCTATTGGCAGATGCAGACAAAGAAGCGCTAGATTCCTAAGACTTCGGACTGGCCGACGCGGCTTTATGGTTTGCTTTATACGGCCGCCTGCGTGTTGGGCATTCTTTTGATGTGTTCTCCGTTGGTTCGGCCAGCTTGGGCCATCCTACGCCCTTTGAATATTGGAGAACTTGAAGGAATTGAAGAAACGTCAAGCCGACTCTTCCAAGTTGCTGCTGTTGAAAAGAGCAACAGAGGGCGCCAATTTGAGTATAAGCTGCTCAACAGCTTGGATGGTGGTTTCTTCAAAACCTTCTTTGGCAGCGGTGGGATTTGAACCCACGCCTCCGAAGAGACTGGAGCCTTAATCCAGCGCCTTAGACCGCTCGGCCACGCTACCGGCTTCGTACGGCTTTCGCACTGCAATGGCAACGGCATAGTTTATCCACTTGGACGCTAAAGTGTCTGCTTTTCTTCTTCTATCGGCGGACATATTTGGGGTCAACCTCGTGCCGCACTGCATTGGTGAGAACAATATAACTTTTGAGATCATTTACTAAGCAACTGATCTTTTACAAAAATTAATAAAACAGACGCCCAGTGAACACAGAGGATGTGGAAATCAGTCTAACAAAAGCCCACCACAAGGACATCTGCCGTTCATTGATACTACACCAACATCGTACACGCAAGCTCTTGCCACAGACATTTTCAACATGGCGCTTTTCCAAGGATGGACCGAGCCAACATCTTCACAAAAGCTTCGCTGGCAGTGGTGGGATTCGAACCCACGCCTCCACAGAGACTGGAGCCTAAATCCAGCGCCTTCGACCACTCGGCCACACTACCTCCGAGAAGCCCCGGCCCTCTTATTCCTAGCCAAAACAGAAGGGGGCGTAACACGCGAGCTAGAGAATCTCAGTCAAGTCATCTATTGGCAGATGCAGACAAAGAAGCGCTAGATTCCTAAGACTTCGGACTGGCCGACGCGGCTTTATGGTTTGCTTTATACGGCCGCCTGCGTGTTGGGCATTCTTTTGATGTGTTCTCCGTTGGTTCGGCCAGCTTGGGCCATCCTACGCCCTTTGAATATTGGAGAACTTGAAGGAATTGAAGAAACGTCAAGCCGACTCTTCCAAGTTGCTGCTGTTGAAAAGAGCAACAGAGGGCGCCAATTTGAGTATAAGCTGCTCAACAGCTTGGATGGTGGTTTCTTCAAAACCTTCGTTGGCAGCGGTGGGATTTGAACCCACGCCTCCGAAGAGACTGGAGCCTTAATCCAGCGCCTTAGACCGCTCGGCCACGCTACCGGCTTCGTGCGGCTTTCGCACTGCAATGGCAACGGCATAGTTTATCCACTTGGACGCTAAAGTGTCTGCTTTTCTTCTTCTATCGGCGGACATATTTGGGGTCAACCTCGTGCCGCACTGCATTGGTGAGAACAATATAACTTTTGAGATCATTTACTAAGCAACTGATCTTTTACAAAAATTAATAAAACAGACGCCCAGTGAACACAGAGGATGTGGAAATCAGTCTAACAAAAGCCCACCACAAGGACATCTGCCGTTCATTGATACTACACCAACATCGTACACGCAAGCTCTTGCCACAGACATTTTCAACATGGCGCTTTTCCAAGGATGGACCGAGCCAACATCTTCACAAAAGCTTCGCTGGCAGTGGTGGGATTCGAACCCACGCCTCCACAGAGACTGGAGCCTAAATCCAGCGCCTTCGACCACTCGGCCACACTACCTCGGAGAAGCCCCGGCCCTCTTATTCCTAGCCAAAACAGAAGGGGGCGTAACACGCGAGCTAGAGAATCTCAGTCAAGTCATCTATTGGCAGATGCAGACAAAGAAGCGCTAGATTCCTAAGACTTCGGACTGGCCGACGCGGCTTTATGGTTTGCTTTATACGGCCGCCTGCGTGTTGGGCATTCTTTTGATGTGTTCTCCGTTGGTTCGGCCAGCTTGGGCCATCCTACGCCCTTTGAATATTGGAGAACTTGAAGGAATTGAAGAAACGTCAAGCCGACTCTTCCAAGTTGCTGCTGTTGAAAAGAGCAACAGAGGGCGCCAATTTGAGTATAAGCTGCTCAACAGCTTGGATGGTGGTTTCTTCAAAACCTTCTTTGGCAGCGGTGGGATTTGAACCCACGCCTCCGAAGAGACTGGAGCCTTAATCCAGCGCCTTAGACCGCTCGGCCACGCTACCGGCTTCGTACGGCTTTCGCACTGCAATGGCAACGGCATAGTTTATCCACTTGGACGCTAAAGTGTCTGCTTTTCTTCTTCTATCGGCGGACATATTTGGGGTCAACCTCGTGCCGCACTGCATTGGTGAGAACAATATAACTTTTGAGATCATTTACTAAGCAACTGATCTTTTACAAAAATTAATAAAACAGACGCCCAGTGAACACAGAGGATGTGGAAATCAGTCTAACAAAAGCCCACCACAAGGACATCTGCCGTTCATTGATACTACACCAACATCGTACACGCAAGGTCTTGCCACAGACATTTTCAACATGGCGCTTTTCCAAGGATGGACCGAGCCAACATCTTCACAAAAGCTTCGCTGGCAGTGGTGGGATTCAAACCCACGCCTCCACAGAGACTGGAGCCTAAATCCAGCGCCTTCGACCACTCGGCCACACTACCGCCGAGAAGCCCCGGCCCTCTTATTCCTAGCCAAAACAGAAGGGGGCGTAACACGCGAGCTAGAGAATCTCAGTCAAGTCATCTATTGGCAGATGCAGACTAAGAAGCGCTAGATTCCTAAGACTTCGGACTGGCCGACGCGGCTTTATGGTTTGCTTTATACGGCCGCCTGCGTGTTGGGCATTCTTTTGATGTGTTCTCCGTTGGTTCGGCCAGCTTGGGCCATCCTACGCCC
>NW_027101153.1:0-18012 GCF_029633855.1 Hoplias malabaricus | reverse complement strand
ACAGGACCCGTGACTTGACTCAGAGTTGATTCCCTGTAACTCGTTACTTGCAACTTGCATTCTGGTGCCTCCGAATTCCACTCAGATTTGTATTCCAGCGACTCATAAATCAACACATACTCAGTTCCCAGTGATTTGTGACATGGTTTTGGCTCAAATCCCAGTGCTTCATAATGACTTGCTACTTGACTAAAATTTGCATCGCAGTGACTCGTGACTCAACTCAGAATCTCTAATCTCTGATGCATTTTCACGGGTAAGCAGACATTTCTAAATGGCAGCTCAGTGGAAGTTGTATGGTGTAAAGGTGAATGGTTCTGGAGGCTGGAGATACAGCGCAGACTGGCATCAGTTTGGCTAGGACTGCAATTACATGGGTAGAGTGTGTGTCAAATGCAGCGAGGGAGAGACAGAACGAGGGAGAGCGACAGAGGAAAAGATGGGGGCTATAATTAGACAGGAGAAGTAGCATGGGGAAGAACAGAAACTGGGGGGATTTTTGGCAAGCGCTACCCTTTTTTTAGAAGGGGAACAAGTGAAATGATGTAATCAGAGCAGCGTATCACTGGCTTGTGATCATTTCCTTATTCTTATCGGCTCTGACCCCACAGAGTCAGGCCTAATGGCCTCTAGATGTGTTTTTAATGGAGACAGATTAGGATCTGGTCAGCAGGTAACTGATGCGGTCTCGGGAAGAGGCTGACGAGCCGGCGGGGTGTCAGCGGGGGTTTCAGAGGCTGTGCGGGGGTTCAGAAAGTTACGCTCTGGTCACCCTTAATGGTGGGGGCTTGGGTAATGGCCCTGCCCAGAGCGCAGGGCATCAGCGAGGGCTAATGGTGTGTGGATCTAAGCACCGTGGCATCAAAGCAAAGCTGTAGCGGCAGGGCGGCTTCCAAAGGGGCACAGACATGATAGTAGCAGGGTCAGACTGGGAGAAATAAATGGTACATTTGCTGGAAAATGGTTTAACAAAAACTGCAGTCTTTAAATCTCTTAAACTGTGCTTTGCCACTGAAATAATTTACAGATAATGCCATACGCAAAATCTGAACCACAAAGAAGTTATATATTTAATCACTGATGGGAAACTGACGCGTTCAAATGGCCCACTTTCATGTTTTGTTGGTTTCTTCTGCGCCTTTATGTGAGAAATTCCAGTAACTTTGCAAACAACTAACACATATGTGTGGATTAAAAGTGTAAAATCCAGTTTCTTTGTGTTTTAAATGAAGAAAGTGACAAATAACACTGGGATTAAACGTTTGAAGTCCATGTGTTGTGTGTTTTATACAAAAAAAAAGGAGGAATGAGACCTATTTTCATAGGATAAATTTGTATAGCTTCGCAAATTTGTCGTTTCAAAGTGGAGCAGAAAAATATAATAAGAAGCTGGTAAATAATGTCAATATTAGCCTTGTAAACTGACCCATTTAATGTGGAAATACATATTTTAATATAAAAAAAAATAGAATTAGAAAGCAAACATCTGCCTCCTAAAATGGCATTTAAGGGGGAAGGGGAAAAAATAATATTGAAAAGGAAGCCCAGACTAGTGACATGTTTAACACTAGAAGCGCTGAGAGTGGGCTTTAAGACCACTACTGGACCTGACAGTATAGGATTATTCCACTGTAAAACAGTCATAAATGCTGTGTCTGAAACATCCTAAATGCTGTCTAATGGCATGTCTAGCACGGGCACAAGGCATAGAGATTGCTACCCAATGTTTCAAACACAGCCAAAGTGGGTCTTACAAGCTACAAATGTCTGTGCTTAATCTTGAACATCTTAAAAATAAAGTTCGCCACCCTTAGATTTCAGCTGCAAATCCCATAGGGCTGCAGGGCTGCTATCAGGAATGATCATTACTGGGTTTGGACATTTACGGCTCAAATCCAAGGCCTAGCTCCAATAGTCACGGTTCAGCACTGCCCAGTAATAAGCCTGGAGATCAGCAGGTTAAAGCAGGGTTAGTGTCGGGTCTCAAAATGCTTCAAACAGAAGTGTAAAAGACTTGAAACAAAGTTTGACTGAGTTCCTGTGAGTATCTCTCTCTGGGAGCATGGGGGAAGGTCCCTGGAGGCATTGGTTAAATCTCTGGAGCTGACCCACTGCCCTTTCTCTCTGCTCCGAATGTTCTGCCAACAGAATTTCAAAACGTTCCCACATTCCCATACTGCAGCACTGGCAGAATCCAGAGCAAACTCATGCATGTAAAGCCACTGCGGCTTTTGTTCTTCCCATAGTTTTCCACATCTCATACAAAGCATTGATTAGTGCTAAGCTAACGTATCATCAGTGACACATTCAGTGTTTGTCATCAGCTCAATTGAAACTGGATTAAATTACGCAGGATCTTTGAGTAAAATCCTCTATTTAACCCAATTTTAGTCATTGCCAATTCCACCCACTAGCTAGCACAAGAAGCTACAAAGCTTGGAGGCTAAAGGTTAGCATGAACTTTAACTAAGGCATGTAAATCAAGGAACTGCTGCTTGTGCTAATTCACTGGACATCTGAACACACATGGTGGAGAACAGTAACAACCCAACACTACTATGTTAGCACCTGCTTTGGTTAGCATCGTGCTAACTGGTAGAAAGACAGAGAGTGTTATCCCACCCACCTAGCAGGAGCTAAGTCAGTTACACTCTCTTAGATTCCTGACCACAGATGTTTGTAGCCTCACCAGGTCACTCAGGAGGACTTCTGTACTTTCCTTTCAGAATCTGACATGACATGGCAATTCATGGTGAGCAGGCCATGTTTCTTATCCCTGTATTAAAGAAGCTCCAAGCTGCCTTTGGACTCTTCAGATGACAAAAGCAGAGACATCCCTCAATGCAGAAGAAAGAGAACTGAGCCAAAATGGCTCCTTGCTCCTCACTGCTGTGCATTAGGGTCAGAGTGTGAACAGCGAGCGGCTCATTATCATTTAAAGGGACAGGCGCTGAAACCGGGAATGTTGATATGGGGTTTGATCCTTGTGGTGTTTTGACCAAAGCAGGTCACAGATGTTTTATTGAGACCCAGAACTGTTTTAACTTCTGGAAAATGGGCGAATATGTCTCCTTCAAAGAAGAAGAGTGGACCAAACTTCAAAGAAGCTCAAACATTAAACCGATTTGCAGGTGAATCAAACGTGTTACACAAGAACCACAACAGGAGCTCGGATCCATAGCCAGTCCTTTTGGATAAAGCTGTCGAGTGTGGTCTTGCCATTGATCAAAACGATTGATCCTTTTGGGGCAGAATTAGCTCAGGATTAAATGAAGCGTGCAATGGGTGTGTTGTGCTCGGGTCGAGATATGGATTAAGATATTGAATAATGATTAGAGTTTAGTGCTGAAAGAATAGTTTGGCCATAAATTTCCCTCTCACTTCAAAGTTGTAGCTAGTTGCGGCAGTGTTTCAGGAGAACGTTTTGTTGGGGGTACGCTTCGTTTCCTGTACTCCATGCAGGGGCTCCACTATGAACTTTGGTTCCCATGAAAACATACATATGGGGTAGTGGGGATGGGTGGAGCCCCAACACAAACTCCTTTTTGGGCCCCTGTCAGTCACAGGCCCTTCGAATCCTCCTAACGCCCATGCAGCACCCCACTGACTATATGGCCAAATGTTTGTAGACAAGTGCAGAGCTGCAATCACACTCCCATTTCCTGCAGAAACCTCCCCCTAGTTTTGTGTTGCCATTGCTATAGCAGCATCCTAGGTGTTGCTGAGCGTTTGATGGCATTCAGTCATCAGATCATTGGTGAGGGACTGGAGGCCATTCCAATAATCCCATAGAAAGTGTATGGGACTCTATTATTCCAGAGAATGTTGGTTTGACCCATAGGACCAGTGTGTGTGTGTTTGTGTGTGCACTTCCTGTCCCTATTTCTGTGTGAGTCTGATAGCTGGTGCAGGTTTGAGTGACAGTGCTACATTTCCCTGTCTGTTGCTCTGTTTCAGGTCACGACTGGATCCATGAGGGGTAAAGTGACAGTGACCTGAAATATTCTCTTGGCTTGTCTTAAAGAGGCGTTAAGGTGGAAACTGAGATGAGGGCTTTGTTTGACAGGGAATGTCAACATGAGGGAGGCGTGAAGGTGGGACGACTCAGACACACTGGAAAAAAATGATCTCTGAGCAAGAGAGACCACCTTAAATCTTGTGAATCTTTATCTACTGTGTGTTGTAGGAAAATTAGAATAGAATTCAGACTTATTTTGACGCGTTCTTTACATCTTTTAAAGCAAATCTATGTTCAGAAAGTGTGTGGTCTGTATGAACAAAGCATGTGGACACCTACACATTCTGAAGTTGTTCTAGTCATTTGGTAAGGCTTAAAGTAACAATAGGTAGTATTGTTACCTTAAAATTACAGCTTTAAAGTTATTGTGATGCTTCATTGACCTGTCATAGGGAAAGCAGAGCCTGTGTCTTTGCTAATCTGGGCTCAGCACTGCAGAAACTACACTATGTAACATTTGGCAGAAGGTAGGAAACCACCTCCTCTTTCTGTTGGTTTCAGGAAGTGTTGTAAAAATGAATTACACTCTGCAACTGTAGGGGGATCCCAAGAGTAAAATTGCCAAATTGTACTTGTGACTTTGAGAATAGATGCTGAAACGATGCTGTGACAATTTGATGGCATTCTGCTATGGGATCATTAGTGCATTAGTGAGGGTAGGTGCTTAAATATTGACACCTAGACGCCTGGAAACAGAGATACTGTACTATGACCCATTCATATGGCCACCTATATGTATGGGACCCGCTCTATGGAGTATAACTTAGTACATTCCTGGTTTACAAAGCTATTTGATTCTTCATTTCATGTTTAATGCATTTTATAGCAATGAGAACACAATAAAGAATGATGTTAATGCATATTGCTTGTTTTGTTTTGGTGGTAAAAATGACTGACTGCTGCTCTAATATGTTTTCACCTAAATAAGATCTCCTTTTTTTTGGCAGTGCTAGGTGTCTTTAGCTCGACTCTCTGCGGTCAGCTGTTGTATTGTCCACAGTGGGTCGATGACAGGCGTCCAGTGAATGAACTGTGTCATGTAATTTACTTCGTGATGACTGCAATTATCCGTCTGTGACTCACCGCAGCCTCGCACTCCGCCGAGTTTATGGCCACGGAGGAAGAAATAAAACACTCAACACAAGCCGAGCTCATCTTTGCATGAAAAGGGAAGTGATAATTTGGCGCTTGGACGGATTGAACAGTGTGGACGAAGAAAGCTGTTTAGTCACGAGTGTGTACTTCCATGGGTAGTGTGTTATAGGTGTTTTAGTGTGTGTGTGTGTGTGTGATCCAATTATATATCCTCTGCTATCAATGAGGATTTTGCTTATTATAAAGCCATCATTGTTGCTTCTCATGCTTGTGATGTCACAAGTAACTTATTTACATATGACACTTATCCAGCCTAGGTAGGTGTCGCAGTCACACAGCTCCAGGGACCTGGAGGTTGTGGGTTCGATTCCCGCTCCGGGTGACTGTCTGTGAGGAGTGTGGTGTGTTCTCCCTGTGTCTGCGTGGGTTTCCTCCAGGTGACTGTCTATGAGGAGTGCGGTGTGTTCTCCCTGTGTCTGCGTGGGTTTCCTTCGGGTGACTGTCTATGAGGAGTGCGGTGTGTTCTCCCTGTGTCTGCGTGGGTTTCCTCCGGGTGACTGTCTATGAGGAGTGTGGTGTGTTCTCCGTGTGTCTGCGTGGGTTTCCTCCGGGTGACTGTCTGTGAGGAGTGTGGTGTGTTCTCCCTGTGTCTGCGTGGGTTTCCTCCGGGTGACTGTCTATGAGGAGTGTGGTGTGTTCTCCCTGTGTCTGCGTGGGTTTCCTCCGGGTGACTGTCTGTGAGGAGTGTGGTGTGTTCTCCCTGTGTCTGCGTGGGTTTCCTCCGGGTGACTGTCTGTGAGGAGTGTGGTGTGTTCTCCCTGTGTCTGCGTGGGTTTCCTCCGGGTGACTGTCTGTGAGGAGTGTGGTGTGTTCTCCCTGTGTCTGCGTGGGTTTCCTCCGGGTGACTGTCTGTGAGGAGTGTGGTGTGTTCTCCCTGTGTCTGCATGGGTTTCCTCTGGGTGACTGTCTGTGAGGAGTGTGGTGTGTTCTCCCTGTGTCTGCATGGGTTTCCTTAGAGTGATTGTCTGTGAGGAGTGTGGTGTGTTCTCTCTGTGTCTGCGTGGGTTTCCTCTGGGTGACTGTCTGTGAGGAGTGCGGTGTGTTTTCTCTGTTTCCGCGTGGGTTTTCTCCGGATGACTGTCTGTGAGGAGTGTGGTGTGTTCTCTCTGTGTCTGCGTGGGTTTCCTCTGGGTGCTCCGGTTTCCTCCCACAGTCCAAAAACACACGTTGGTAGGTGGATTGGAGACTCAAAAGTGTCCATAGGTGTGAGTGAATGTGTGTGTGTGTGTTGCCCTGTGAAGGACTGGCGCCCCCTCCAGGGTGTATTCCTGCCTTGCGCCCAATGATTCCAGGTAGGCTCTGGACCCTCTGCGGCCCTGAATTGGATAAGCGTTACAGATAATTAATGACTTATCCAGCCTACAGTGTTTTAGCTCCACCCATTTACAAGTGAAGTGAATTGATAATGAATGTTGTTCCTGTGGTCCGTATTTACAGGAGTGAAATCTGTGGGAACAATGTTTCAATGTTGTGCTGCTCGTGGCTGTCAGGACGTGAATGCATTCAATTAATTACCAGAACTGTATTTTCACGGCCCCTGAAAATGTCAAAATATACAATTTCCTTCATGTATTCTCAGCTAAATAGCTTTTAAACTGATTCATTTTAGTGTGTGGCCAATGAAAACAGCTCATTTATGAGTATCTCATGTCAGATTTAACATTGCATGTATTTGGAAAGTCAAATGGTTCAATCTCTATCGACGTAGACTCCAAGGGGGCACATATATCAAGCATCGTTTAGATTACGCTACTCTAGACCTTACTGAATATTAATACAGATCTGAGGTTAACTGTATTTAATGCTGATAAGAAGGTGGCTTCCTTATCAGTGATATCAGCTCCACTTAACTCCCCCTGATGGTGCCTTTCATTCAGTGGCTCTCTTTACTGAGATTTACATTGTTTTTATATAACCGCTAAGGAATTAATAGCTCCTTGCCTTAACGGATGTCTATATAAATTAAAAAGGCCAGACCTCGACCCTGCTTCTTTGTTCCCGGCTAATGACTTACGCGTCTCACGGATGAAATTATTCTCATAAAGGCGTAATCAGTTCAGCCTTTTCATCTACGGCACTCATTCACTTTCCTCCAGACAAAGCTGGGGTTTGATTTGCCTTAATATGCACTTCATGCTTTTAACACACTGCCTGCTCTCTCTGTTAACCGCTTCCTACTGAAGTTTACAGTTTACAAATATAGTTTATTTATAGTCTCATTGAAAAAGTCTTATTGTCTAACTTAAACAATTGAGACATCATTAAGTCACTTGTTGCATTTTTACAGTGACTCCTTTAGGAACAGCCAGGTCTAAAGATGAGTTCATACATAGTTTACTAAAAGCCCATTCCCAGGATTTGTACAACGTGTACTAAATATATTCATGCATGTTTGTGTCAATTTTTGGCAACCCAGCGTGGAATGTAAACCTTAGAGATTACCTCTAAATGAAAGACATTAACCTATCCCCAACTTACACCTAACCTTAAATCAAACTTATATTGTTAAAAGATTAGAAACAACATCATATTTTCTAGTTTAATGCTATCGCGAAAACCTAACCCAAAATCTAATTCTAACCCTAAAACTACTTAAGTCTGTCCCTAAACATAATCCTAACCCTAGTCTTATCTGCAAATTTAACCCTAACCCAGTCTCTAAGCTACAAAATATTAGAAACTGCAGTGATTTGTGCTTGTGTAACTCTTTACTCTGCTAACGTTGCTGTAGCATTTCTTCAGATTTGAGCGTATTTAGCGAAACAGCTCCCCCAGTGGACTGGAGCTCAGTGAACGAAAATAACTACGGATTGTAACGAATAATGACATATGTATCGAATAATGATATATGTGTAATTCTTTACTCTGCTAACATTGCTGTAGCATTTCTTTAGATTTGAGCGTATTTAGTGAAATAGCTCCCCCAGTGGACTGGAGCTCAGTGAACGAAAATAACTACGGTTTGTAACGAATAATGACATATGTTTAACTCTTTACTCTGCTAACGTTGCTGTAGCATTTCTTCAGATTTGAGCGTATTTAGCGAAACAGCTCCCCCAGTGGACTGGAGCTCAGTGAATGAAAATAACTACAGATTGTAACGAATAATGACATATGTATCGAATAATGACACACGTGTAATTCTTTACTCTGCTAACGTGGCTGTAGCATTTCTTTAGATCTGAGCATATTTAGCAAAACAGCTAAGAGACTGGAGCTCAGTGAACGACAATAACTACGGATTGTAACGAATAATGACGTATATATATGGAGTGCTCTGCTTAATAATATACTCATTTCTGCAAATCCTTTAAACAAAGAGCCCTGGCACTGCTTTTCTTCTCTAACAAAGAGCTGAAATTGATTGAGACAAGGGCTTGTATTTACCACAAAATAGTTCTTCCATTGAAAATGTCACTCCTTAATTATTTTGTCAGTTAAACCACTGTTTGACTCCCGAAGGCCCAATCAATAGAAGAACTCACTTTTCTCGCTGTTTTTCTCACTACCACAGAGATATACTAACCATACCATTTCTATATGTCCGTCCATAATTAAATATTCACACAACATAAAAGCAGACGTTTATTCTCAATAGCAGCCTTTTATCTGACAGAGATGCTGTGTAATACCCCCGCAAAGGGGCCTGGACTGAGCTCCGTCTTCCGAAAGCAGCTAAATGTGTTTGAGCCACGCTTGCCAACGCGGGTGGATTCTCAAGAAGTCCGGCTTTTGTGTTACCGAGCTTACTGTCAGGCAAAAGTGGGACAAAGTCTCCTCCTCAGGCCTGGAGCCCAGTTATTGGAGCCATTACCGCATAATTCTCCGCTCTTATAGAGGCTTTAAGGAGTGCCTTTGGTGCTCAAAGATGCACCCCCAAGCAGATTTCTCTTGGGACGGAGAGACTTCTGAAGGGCAGAGCGATGAATGAGTAATGAACAGAGAGGAGCGTAAGCAAATTGACAGACAAGGGGATGAGGAAGGGGGAAAAAAGAGAGTCAGGGTCTCTGAAATAAAAGTAAAATAGATTGAGGGAAGCAAGCAAGCGGGCGATTGGAAGAAGTAAAGGAGAGAGAGCGAGGGAATAAACAAGAGCATGAAAACAGCCAGAGATAATGGAAAAAGCAAAGGAGTTTGTGGGGGAGAGAGTAAAGAAAAAAAGAAAAACAGAGACTGTATGTGTGTGTGTGTGTGTGTGTGTGTGTGTGTAACAGAGACACAGATGGGGCAGTGGTTTCCAACAGCAGCAGGTGAGGGCAACAGCTTCTATCTGATTTATGCGGCTGCTTTATTTCAACCAGAAACGGTGATTCATTGCCTCGCCTACGCACAAACACACACACACATACACACACACACACACACATACACGAGTTCTCGGGGTGTTGATCTTTGTGATTACGTCCTCCTATTCAATCATCCTCCCATCCACGTTCGCTGCGTCCTCCTCTTCTATGTGACCTCCACAGCGAGCGGGGTGCCTCAGGGTTACATACTGGGCCCAACACGTGTTTATAGACAAACTCAGACAAAATGGGTGGATACTGCAACAAAAACAATAAAACAATACCATACAAGCCCCTCCCACTGTTATTGTTTTCATTTTCTTTTGTTTGGGACGTCATTAAACGCTGCATTACTTGGTGGACACCTGTTCTTCCAAAACATCTTCTGAAAAGAAGGGGTTTAACAAGTTGGTCGTCTCCCTCATTTCTGCAGTAACAGCTTCTTCCCTGGAGCAGGAATAGAGCAAGGTGTGTGTGGAAGGTGAAGCCAGGGAGAAATCGGAGCAGGACTAAACCATTCCCATTCAGAAAAGAGTCCAGGCTGCCCAGAGGGGAGACCCTGTGACAAATGTTAACCTTATGCTGAATTATTCTGACCTTAAAGAGTTCTTGCTTTGCTTAAATCTGCCTGGAAACAAACAGAAGATGTTAATACCTAAAAGCTAACGGGTGTACAAGGCACAGTAGGTGTAAAGGTGCAACATATGTTACATGTGATATGTAGCAAAAGGGCAAATCCATGAGGGTGTGATGTAATCAGTATGTGTGTGCGTATGTTGGGGCCCACACACGGCCATCAAACACAGCCCTGTCAGACCCCTAGAGCAGCTATGAATAGCTGCCTCTCTGAAATAGACTCGCTAAACGTCTTTTCCACACACCGCAGCCAGCTGGACTTACATCACTAACGTCTTTCCGTCTCAAGGAGGTGTGAAAACGTGGAGCGGCCCAACACAGCGATTACCGTGATCACCGTACTGACCCCTACACCTCGCCTCTCTTCTCTGGACCTGTGGTTCCTGGCATAATAGCCATTATGTAATGATACACTGAAGGCTGAATGTGGTGGTTAAAAATAAACACTGAAATACTCCTGTATTCGTAGAACCTGATCTCCATTTGCTTCTTCTGTAGACTACGGTTGGTTCTCTAGATGTTTTCTCCATTGATTCTTCTTGATGCTAAGGAACAATCACCATGCTGACCCCTTGTGGCCTGGATGTAGCCTGCTTCAGTGCTTGCCCGCTGACTTCTATTATATTCATGTATTGAGTACAGGAGCTAACAGACAATAAAAGAGAAAAGGGATCTGTCGTTATTTCTCCTTTTTGAGATTCTGGATGCAGTCCTGCATCGGTGGGGTTTACTCCTGAGAAACGGAGTGAAGTAATACGCCCTGACCTTTCCAACAAAAGCAAGAGGACACATTGTGTGTGTGTGTGTATGTGTGTGTATTTGTGCGTGTGTGTGTGATGGGCATACACTCTCTGCATTGATTTCTCTCCATCCTAAACTGATGGACAGAAGCCACCATGAGGCTTGGTGGAATGACAATGAGGCGAAAAGAGACGCTGTAGCGGTCTATTAGCAAAGCTAACCGCTAACAGCTTTGTGATGCTAGCCTGTGTCTTCTAAATGAATTTACTGAATAAAAATGGTCAGTTCTTACGAAAAAGATTCAAAACAAGTTTCTCCTTCATTAAAATGATCTATTTTTTAAGGGGATATGAACTTAAAGAAGATATTCTTGATTTTAAGCCAATTCACATTTTTATAAAATTCAGAGAAAAAAGCTCTGGTGTTTATTTGCAGCCCTGGCTCCGTAAATGGGAAAAAAATGATACTTAGTCTGAACTTCCTTGTAAAGCATGAACCGAGATGAGGATGTTGCTCTATTCCTGCTCCATAGTTCGATAATATTGACTTATTTTTGCTGTTACAGTTACATTACTTAAAGTGGATCTGAATCAAAGTGTGAACTGGAGTTTTACTGTGAGAACAGTAGTTCCCCAGAATCATGTATGTTGGCTTTAAATGCTGCATGCATCAGGATATATCCTAGAAAACATGTTCTGACCTACTAAACTGAACCAACATTTCTGTAACAAAATCTAATTAATACATGGCCACCACCCTGTTTTAGGGCCATCTTCTATGCAGCATAAAACCATGTTTTTATGTGACAACAAATCAATTTGATTCTTGATCCTGGCTTCCGTCACGCCCTCGTCCTGTCATGTCTGTTTTCCCTGCCATGTGCTCTCTCTGCACATGGCTCTGTTTGTTGTTGTTCATGTCTCCGCCCTTGTCCCGCCTTTCCTCCTCCCCCTTGTTATCTGTCTCAGGTGCGTCTCGTCTGTGTTTAGTATTTAAGTTCCCCTTGTATCGCTTCCTCTTTTCGGTCATTCGTTCTCGTACTCGTTTCATTCCAGTTCCCAGTCGTGTTGGTTTGCTTCCTTTGTCACGTTGTTCAGTCCAGTCAGTCTGTCCCTTGATTCGTCTGTTTTCTTCCTTGTGTCTCTCATTGTCTGTCAGTACAGTTCAGTCTGTTTAGCTCTTTCTGTGTAGGTTTCGTCTATTTAACTCTGTGTCCTAGTTTAGTTAGCTTAGCTCCTTTCTCCATGTCTCAGTTAGCCCTCTGTTTGTTGTCTTGTTATCGTCATCTCTCTGTTTTGTTATATTCTTTTGTAAATTAAAGTGCACTGTGTTTTAGCGTGTGCGTCCGCCTCTGTCAGTCTGCCCTCCGCGAATCCTGACAGTTTCATTATGTAAATACACCTTTAAATATACTGTCAGCAACTTTTTGTTTTTGCAGAATTTGTTTATCGCATCTTTAAAGGCATGTAGCTGAATTCCCAGCATTGCGTTAGCTACATAGTTGGTATTAAATCAGAGGTGGCTCATGTTCACTGATATAGAGTTTCTGATTCCTAGTTTCTTGACAATAAACAACAGACCCGCTCAAGGCCTCTCCACATGAATAGCCTTATCAGCCAGAGTCGCTCTTTGAGGGCTGTTTCACTGGAGAGTGATTCATTTACAGGCCGTTCGGGTTGCGGTAGACGTGGAGTTTTTCTCTCTGCAGCTACGATTTTCTTTGATTCGCTCAAAGCCAAACAGAATTTCCAAACATCCCAGGCCCAGGTCGTCCAGGACTTGATTTGATCTCCGGGTTCTAACCAGGGTGGATAAAATTACAGCAAGTGCAGCGATAAATTTAATGCGGCTCCATTAAATTTTATACACCGCTAACTCCACAGGGCACGCTTGGGTTTTCAGGTGTACAGCGGACCAGGAGATAATGAGAGAGGCAGTAATGGAAGCAGTCGGCGCAGAGAGCTGAGGTTGTTGGTGGGAACGTGCTCCAGTTTGGGAGCTTTGATTTTTGCCCCCGCTCTGCTCCTCTGTCGCTGTGTGTTTGCGCTGGTTTCGTTGCTGCGCTGTCAGACGCCGTTGTGGTGGCGTGTGTTAAAGAGCACATGGCAGGAATTTGGATTGTTGGTCTATGGGTGACAGTCGCTGTTAAATCTGATTGGCTTGGCCTCCCACTTCTCCCCTTTTCTCTCTCTCTCTCTCTCTCTCTCTCTCTCTCTCTCTCTCTCTCTCTCTCTCTCTCTCTCTCTCTCTCCATCTATCTATCTTTCTGCATCCCTGTATGCCATTATTTCCTTTTTCTCACTCTCTCCTTTCTTGCTCTCTCTCCATGCCCTTTGCTTGTTTTTATTTTCTATCTCTCTTTGCTTCACTATCTCTCATTCATTTCTCCTCTCTATCTCATCTTCTCTGTCATTCTCTTCTTTCTCTGTCTGCATGAACCTCTCTCTCTCTCTCTCTCTCTCTCTCTCCTGTTGAATCCACAGAACAAGGGCTGTGTGGGTGTGTGACACACTTATATAAACCGTCATGTTATGCAATGGGAGGGGTTTGTGAATGTGTGTGTGTGCGCGAGTATGTGTGTGTGTGAGTGTGTTGCTGTGTAACCATGGATAGAAAGGAGGTAAGTTCTGACGGTGCTTAATTTAGAATAAAACACACAAAGGGCCTAGGATTCAACATCCATTGTCTTCATTGCTGTGTGAGTGTGTGTGTGTGTGTGTGTGTGTATTTTCTGTCTGTCTCTCATTCATTCAAGCAATCTCCAAAAATGAATACACGTAAAACTAAAAGAAGCAGTGCACACTATAAACATCCCTGCGTTATGAATGGTTATAATTTATAGCAATTTCACAATCACTCAGTGAGCTCCTGTCCACTGCTGGCACTGTTTAACTGAACCCACACAAACTCTCTTACGTATCTGAAGAAAGGCAGAAGAAACAGTGTTGTAAACTGCTGTGGGAAATCATTAAACAGGAGACAGTCGGCCGTTGGGAGTTTAGATATAGGATGGTGTTTATGGGTAGGGCTGGTGTTTGGCTTGGGTTAAGTTTAGGCTGATGTTTCAGTGACATCTTTACAAACAAAGGGTGAAATATTTGTATGCATCCTGGGGCAGCATGGTGGGGCAGCAGGTAGGTGTCGCAGTCACACAGTTTCAGGGACCTGGAGGTTGTGGGTTCGAGTCCTGCTCCGGGTGACTGTCTGTGAGGAGTGTGGTGTGTTCTCCCTGTGTCTGCGTGGGTTTCCTCCGGGTGACTGTCTGTGAGGAGTGTGGTGTGTTCTCCCTGTGTCTGTGTGGGTTTTCTCCGGGTGAATGTCTGTGAGGAGTGTGGTGTGTTCTCCCAGTGTCTGTGTGGGTTTCCTCCGGGTGACTGTCTGTGAGGAGTGTGGTGTGTTCTCCCTGTGTCTGCGTGGGTTTCCTCCGGGTGACTGTCTGTGAGGAGTGTGGTGTGTTCTCCCTGTGTCTGCGTGGGTTTTCTCCGGGTGACTGTCTGTGAGGAGTGTGGTGTGTTCTCTCTGTGTCTGCGTGGGTTTCCTCCGGGTGACTGTCTGTGAGGAGTGTGGTGTGTTCTCTCTGTGTCTGCGTGGGTTTTCTCCGGGTGACTGTCTGTGAGGAGTGTGGTGTGTTCTCTCTGTGTCTGCGTGGGTTTCCTCCGGGTGACTGTCTGTGAGGAGTGTGGTGTGTTCTCTCTGTGTCTGCGTGGGTTTCCTCCGGGTGACTGTCTGTGAGGAGTGTGGTGTGTTCTCTCTGTGTCTGCGTGGGTTTCCTCAGGGTGACTGTCTGTGAGGAGTGTGGTGTGTTCTCCCTGTGTCTGCGTGGGTTTCCTCCGGGTGACTGTCTGTGAGGAGTGTGGTGTGTTCTCCCTGTGTCTGCGTGGGTTTCCTCCGGGTGCTCCGGTTTCCTCCCACGGTCCAAAAACACACCCTGGCAGGTGGATTGATGACTCAAAAGTGTCCGTAGGTGTGAGTGTGTGAGTGAATGTGTGAGTGTGTGTGTGAGTTGTGCTGTGAAGGACTGGCGCCCCCTCCAGGGTGTGTTCCTGCTTTGCGACCAATGATTCCAGGTAGGCTCTGGACCCACCGCGACCCTGAACTAGATAAGGGTTACAGATAATGAATGAATGAATGTATGCATCCTGCAGAATATTTTTTCCCCCAAATGCATTTGAGTTGAATTCATCTTGAGAGCAGTGAACTGTGTACAAGGACACCGCACTGAATAGCACCCTCTAGTGGAGCAATTTCTAAACGTGAGTGAGCAAGTGAGAGAGTATGAATATGAGTGAGTTTGAGTGAGTGAATGAGAGTGAGTGTGACTATGTGAGTGAATGTGTGAGTAAATGAGTGAGTGAGTGAACTACAAGCCAGTTTCATGAGGTGCTTCACATCTAAACAAGAACGTGCCACAAACGTTTCTCCTAGAGCGGGTTTCTAAGGTTTTTTATTGATTGATGAAACATTTTCATTGTGGGGCAAGAATAACTCCAGAAAGCAGAGATCCTCTGCACTGCAAAATCTTCGGTGTTAAATTAACACTCATAGTGTTAAAATTAACACTATCCCAGTGTTTATATAATTCTCACCAGTTCTGAGTTAAAATTACACTTTGAGTTGTGTTAATTTTTTAACTCTTTAATAGTGTTAAAATTTGACACAGTCATTGTTGTTTTTTTAACACTGGAATGTGTTACTCCTTTTCACTATGAATGTCTATTTCTGACACTGTGTTGTTTTGTGATAATAAATTATTCTTATTAACTATGAGAACTGTGTTATTCAGTGCAGTTTTGTGACATGTGATGGTGCTTATGCATTGCACCCCCACCATGAATTTTTGCACTAAACCTGTAAAGCATTCTCGACACATGCATGACATACAAAAACATTAACAGAAAAAGTATATTTTAAACACACAATCACTTAAACTACCATTGAACTGAACTCTTTATTCAGAAAATTATCCAAGCACCATGTGGATTGGCTATAACATGTGCAGTTACAAAGAAAATAAAGGTACAACATATAGGCTCTCATCTCCACCATAAGCATTTTGTAAGTCAAATGGCTTATAAATAACAAGACTGTCTGCTTTGATAACATCTTTCTCATCACTTTCAAATACTTTGAAGGCGTGAAAATGCTCACTGAAATGGTCAACCACCAGCTTGTCCACTAGGAAGTAGATAACACTGTTGACTAAAATGGTCTTCTGTATTCTGCAAAAGACAGGCATTTCATTTTCAATTTCACTGCAAATTATTAGTCCTGTCTTGTACTCTGTCCCACTGATTTTAACCCAGTTAGTAGAAAAGATGTCTTGTGGAACAATGGCATGAAATGCTCGGGCCAACAATTCTCTGTTGTCTTCCCTGACCACATTAAATGATTTCAAGGGCCCATACTCAATATGGTTTAAAGGTGATGTCTCCCAATAACACCCTATGGACATTTGATGCTTTATTGCAAGTGATTTGGTTATGTTCTTAAAATTTTTAAGAGTATTTTTAAAAACCCTATGTTTTGCTTCAAATCTCATGCTCCACATATGAATTAGGGGCCCAATTTTTCTTATACAAGCTGGGTAGTGTATCATAAAGTGGTGTTTTGGGATTAGATTTCTATCTGGATACAACTGCTTGAACAAGTCATGATGCTCCATTATTAAATGCTTTAAATGTACAGTCATACCTTGTGTAAGAGATGGAGAGAATATGATGTTAATTATCTGCAGTAAAACCAGCAGCAATGTCCAATTCAAATTTCCTTCTGGCACAATGTCACCAAAAATCAAAGGAAGGTTTCTTACAAGACATAGTGTCTGAATGGAATTGAGACCTATATTATTGCCACTGCTGTCCAAGTTAATCCTTGTAGGACGATTTTTGCGCTCCAAGTACCCATAGTCAAAAGCATAAATTCTAGAACACAGATCAAGTTTTGACAAAAAGTTTTCAGAGAGATACTCCAACAGTAATTTCATCTCATACTGTGCCACCCCTTCAAGAATGTCATGCATTATGTCCAAAGAGAAATTTTGGCAAACATGAAAATACTGTAGGCTGTTAAGAGTGGAATTGTGCTTTAAACCAAACACAGGTAACTTCTGTGGGTCTGACTGCAACTTATTACAATGCATTTCAAAAAGCTCTTTTTCCCACTGCTGCTAATTCTGACTCACTCAATCCAGTCAGTCTGGTCCAGTCCAATCCAGTCCAGTGCAGTGGTTAAATGTCAGGTTTAGCCAGGGGCTCTCAGGCCCCAGGGGCCCCGGTGCGATTGTCCAGTTCTTACATCACTGAGGTCAGTTCAAGTTAATTGAATGCTTTACTGCCTTCACTATTCATATTCTCATAGAGCACTGTGTGTAGGGATACTTCCAAAACAGGGTTCCTCAGGGGTTCTGTACTAAATGTAATGGTTCTATTCATAAACATGAGCTCTGTACAGAACCTAGTCCCTGAGGATATGGATCTTATAACACCGTTAAATGGTTCTTTAGGTGAGTGCAGTGTGTGGTGTCTATGTTCCTATGCAGTAGTTGGATGGTAGTAGAGTAGTAGGTGTAGTAGATTGTAGTAGTTGATAGTAGTAGAGTGGTTCCTTGGAGCAACGTTAACGTTCTTCTGATGTAACGATGTCCAGCTTGTTACCGTATAAAAGCTTTATTTTGGTGCTACAGGGGGCCATACACATCCCACTCTCCATCAGGGTGAAGAGCAAGTTCTCTGTGTTCTTTGTAGAACACTAGGTTCTAAAGAGGACCAGTGCCTTTATTAAAGGACATTTGGAAACACTGATTTAAGTGTGTGTCATTGGCAGAGATTCAGAGGTATTTCCTCTCTATCTCTCTCTCTGTTTTCCATCTCCTTCTCTCCCTTGGGCAGAGGTTAATGAATGCATGAAGAGGAAAGAGAGAATGATAAAGAGAGAGAGAGAGAAATAAAGGAAGAGAGAGATAGAGCAGATGGTGGATTAAACTACAGAATTGCTTTCAATTATATGTTACTGTGTGTGTCCTCCCTGAGGTGTTTGACACTGCATTTCAGAGCACAGGGGCTAGGAGGGAGAGAATGGATGGGCTTGGTGTGGCTTGTGAGTGTCTGCCCTCTCTCTCTCTCTCTCTCTCTCTCTCTCTCTCTCTCTCTCTCCCCCCCTTCTCTCTCTCTCTCTCTA
>NW_027101152.1:0-19905 GCF_029633855.1 Hoplias malabaricus | reverse complement strand
GCGAAACGCCGTCGACCTCAGCCCGGCCCGAGCCCGGCGGACCTCGGAGGCCCATCGGACGTCGAGACGGCGCACGACTCGGAGGTAGAGGAAGCCGCCGTCCAACCGTCAATTTCGGCTCGAAGGTCCCTCGCTCGCCGGCTTTTCACGAGCTCCGAATCCGACGAAGGCGCTAGGCCTACCGCAACCAAGGGGAAGCTGGTCCTTCCACACCGATTTAAAGAGACATATGTCGGTAAGGCAATTTCTGACTTCGCCGCTTACCAGTTAAGAGCCGACCCCACTCTCAAGGACGTCGAGAACAATCGTCAGCGGGAAAGGCACGTAGCGAGAT
Organism: Hoplias malabaricus; assembly: GCF_029633855.1. Classification (NCBI taxonomy): domain Eukaryota; kingdom Metazoa; phylum Chordata; class Actinopteri; order Characiformes; family Erythrinidae; genus Hoplias; species Hoplias malabaricus. Next base: position 19,571 of record NW_027101152.1, on the reverse strand, counting down.
TCCTTTTGCACTGCGCCCCCGAAGGGTGCACATTTTCGGACATGACTTTCGTCAACCACCGCAAGGTCGCCTCTTGGGCGAAGGAGATGAGCCGGGTTGGCTATTCACTCACCTCGGTCAAAATTTTCCTTCACAACGCCAAGTCGTTCCTAACGCATGTGGGTGCCTTCGCAGCCGATTCGGCCGGCATAACCGCCACGGAATTCGAACGGCTTAGGCTGAGTTTCCGCAAGGCCCACCGGGACCTCACTAGGAGCATTATAGGCCACAGACACCGAGTCAAACGCCTGAAACTTCGAATTATTCCCAGTGCGGATCAGTTTCGGAAATTTCTGGACAGAGCCGAGAGAGAGATTCCAAGGCTCCTGGCCAAGGCTTCAGCGCCCCCGGTGAGGCGTTCGACCCTCAGGCTACTTCAAGGATTCTTGATGGGGACCCTGGCGATAATCACTGGCCACCGGGCGGTGGTGTTCGTAAATATGGAGATGGAAGAACTAAGCCAAGCCGACTCGACCGAGTCCGGATGTGTGGTGTACGTACGTTCGCACAAAACTAGCGGGAGCTTCGGTGACGCCCCCGTTGCTCTCGCTACGAAGGAATTTCACTGGTTGCAGGGTCTGACGCAGGCTTACCCCGCTAAGCCTCGGTTCGTCTTCGAATCCCGGGGCCGGCAGATACGACGCCCGAATGTTCTGTTACGAGCCGCGTGGGGCAAGGCACGCTTGGAGGGACGGATTGGGTTCAACCTAATTCGCACCGCTGTAGCAAACCAGGTGAGGGAAGTACATTTTCAGCCGAATCCGGAGCTCGATCCCTGGGCTAAATTTCTGTTCCCCTCCCTTTGACCCACAGGTCGCTTCCTTAAACCGAGACGAGAGGGGGAAAATTTCTATGGCGATGTGTCATGACGAAGCCACGGCGCAGCGCTTTTACAGAGACCAATTGACCGCTCGTCAGTTGCTGGAAGCCCGCAGACACCGGCTTTCAGTCCTTAATGAATAAATTTTGTGGGTATAAACGATGGTGTATGTGGTCAATTTAAACCCGGGGCTCTGGTCCCCTAACCCGGCCTCATTACCACCGTCGCCCCGCTCCTAAACCCCGGAGGATAAAAACCCCCCACCTCATCACATACCCTCGCCCAGGCCCTGGTCCCCTAACCCGGCCTCATTCCCACCGTCGCCCCGCTCCTAAACCCCGGAGGATAAAACCCCCCACCTCATCACATACCCTCGCCCAGGCCCTGGTCCCCTAACCCGGCCTCATTCCCACCGTCGCCCCGCTCCTAAACCCCGGAGCTTACCATCGGTCACGGTCACTACCTCTGGGGCCTAATTCACCCGAACGCTCTGGTCCCCTAACCCGGCCTAGAAATCACACAGCCACCGATACTTACCTCCGGGAATAAGCCTGCGACCTACTCACAAACACCCATGCCCGGGTTCTGGTCCCCTAAACCGGCCTCTCATTCACACAGCCACCGATATTTACCTCCGGGAATAAGCCTGTGACCTACGCACATCTCCCATGCCCGGGTTCTGGTCCCCTAAACCGGCCTAGAATTCACTAATGGCCCCCTACCTCCGGAGGCTTCCCCCCGGTCTCTACCTCCGGGAATAAGCCTGCGATCTACTCACACACACCCATGCCCGGGTTCTGGTCCCCTAAACCGGCCTAGAATTCACTAATGGCCCCCTACCTCCGGAGGCTTCCCCCCCCCCGGTCTCTACCTCCGGGAATAAGCCTGCGACCTACTCACACACACCCATGCCCGGGTTCTGGTCCCCTAAACCGGCCTAGAATTCACTAATGGCCCCCTACCTCCGGAGGCTTCCCCCCGGTCTCTACCTCCGGGAATAAGCCTGCGACCTACTCACACACACCCATGCCCGGGTTCTGGTCCCCTAAACCGGCCTAGAATTCACTAATGGCCCCCTACCTCCGGAGGCTTCCCCCCGGTCTCTACCTCCGGGAATAAGCCTGCGACCTACTCACACACACCCATGCCCGGGTTCTGGTCCCCTAAACCGGCCTAGAATTCACTAATGGCCCCCTACCTCCGGAGGCTTCCCCCCGGTCTCTACCTCCGGGAATAAGCCTGCGACCTACTCACACACACCCATGCCCGGGTTCTGGTCCCCTAAACCGGCCTAGAATTCACTAATGGCCCCCTACCTCCGGAGGCTTCCCCCCTCCCCCCCCCATGGTCTCTACCTCTGGGAATAAGCCTCCCACCTCATCCCATACACTCGCCCAAGCCCTGGTCCCCTAAATCGGCCTCATTACCACGATCGTCCCGCTCCTAAACCCCGGAGATAATACCCCCACTTACCCAACACCCATGCCCGAGCAATGGGCACCCAACTCGGCCTCAATCACACCATCGCCCCGCTACCTAACCTCCGGGGATAATACCCCCACTTACCCACATACCCATGCCCGGCACCTACCACCCCAACCCCGCATCACCCCACACACCGCACCGCACCGCTCCTAACATCCGGGGCTAACACCTCCAGGAACCTAGCGCACCTCACGAACCTATCCGGCCCACACTTAAGCACTCCTCCTCGGACTAAACCATCCAGCCCGCACCGCTGGAACGAGCGCCCACTGGAAGACCTGAGCCTCAAAACCGCGTGCATTACGGTTCTCTATCATCCCAGGCTCGGAGCACTTTTCTCGGACATGGGACCTCCAGGGGGGGGCCCCTCATGGCTCCGTCATCATTCCTCTAAGTCTCATTCCGCCCACTGGAAGACCCGAGCCCCAAACCCGCGCGCTTTACGGTTCTCTATTGCCCCGGGCTCGGAGCACTTTTCTCGGCCATGGGGCCTCCAGGGGAGGCACCTCATGGCTCCGTCATCATTCCTCTAAGTCTCATTCCGCCCACTGGAAGACCCGAGCCCCAAACCCGCGCGCTTTACGGTTCTCTATTGCCCCGGGCTCGGAGCACTTTTCTCGGCCATGGGACCTCCAGGGGAGGCACCTCATGGCTCCGTCAAAATTCCTTTAAGTCTAATTCCGCCCACTACGAGACCTGTTACCACTTACTACCAAAAGAAAATTAAATAAATAAATAGGGGATTTACTCATTTACCCAACGCCCACCCCTCGGCTCCCTAAACCGGGGGATCGACGTCCGGAGGCATTCGCCCCCTCCAGTCCCAGCCTTCCATCAGATCCGATGGTAGCGAAGACAAGGGGTGCCCCATAGTGCTGGTTTGAGGCAGCGCAGACCCTAGCCACATCCCCATCTTAGCGCCCCCATATAGAGCCCTCTCAATCAGCCGTGCCAGTTAGTTACGTCCGCCCAGGGGACACTCGCACCCGCCCGTTTGCTGAGCATGGGTCTTTAAACCCTCCACAGCGCACGGTATAAGGTTAACGGTGCCGACTTTCAGCTTTCAAAGACGGGTATAAAATTTACAGATTTCCCCGACCGATAGCCGACACACTCCCCGCACCGGCCCAGTGTTGCTGGCATGGGTTGGAAACTTTGACCCTTCGCAGCTGCACGGGATATATGGTTCACGGGAAATGTCCTGTACCAGACACAACCATCGTTTCGGCAAAGCCACAGAGAGATGAGGCGTATAACTAAGGCGCCCGGATGGAGTTTGGCAGAGGCCCGAAGGCCACCTCGCACTCACACTATGGGTTCAGTACGTAATGAATACCTGGAAATGGATTGATTCTCGCCCGGACGGTGCAGGCTAGGGGCCGGTTCCTTCCCTCAATAGGATCCCGACCCTAAGGCACCACCGACTCGGACCTTTTAACGGACCCAAACTGCGGTGGAAATTAGACCGACGGATCGGCTAAGTCTCCCTCGGAACGATTCTGGGACAAGCGGACCCCCTATTACGGGGGGTCCCCGAGCCATAGAGGCTGGAGCACGTGGCGGGGAGGATCGTTCTAAAAGCCGGTATATTTCGGATTAGAAGCCTGCCCCTGGTGCTCCGGGTATGCCGCATTTCGAACGGGCGTAAAGGACGTCCGTTTAAGGGAAGAGAATGGAAGAGAATTTCCTGGCCCCCTCAAAGCACGAGGAGGTCGGCATAGGTTTTACGATTCGCCCCCCGGAGCCTACGGTTAGTTTTCTCGATTTAAGAAGACGAAGGGGGTCGGGGCCCGGGAACCGTAGACCGAGCGCCTCTTCCCCTGCGAACTTCCAGCCGCGGTCCGTTTAAAAAGACCGATGGTGGGGGCATATATTATCCCCACCCTAGCCCAGAGAGGGGTGCCAGTCCTCGGGCTTCGGTATTCGCATCACCGGGGTCTACGGAGGTCTCGACTTAGGTTTTAAACACATCCAGAGGGGGGGCCAGATTAACCACCACCCTTAGCCCAGAGGGGTGCCAGTCCTCGGGCTTTAAATTCGCTTCGCCGGGGTCTATGGAAGTCATTTTTAGACCTCCAGAGGGGAGGCAACCCAAACCATCCCCTTAGCCCAGAGGTGTGCCAGTCCTCGGGCTTGTGTATTCGCATCAACGGGGTCCATGGAAGTCATTTTAGACCTCCAGAGGGGAGGCAACCCAAACCATCCCCTTAGCCCAGAGGTGTGCCAGTCCTCGGGCTTGTGTATTCGCATCACCGGGGTCCATGGAAGTCATTTTAGACATCCAGAGGGGAGGCCACCCTAACCATCCCCTTAGCCCGGAGGTGTTCACCTCCTCGGGCTTTAAATTCGCTTCGCCGGGGTCTATGGAAGTCATTTTTAGACCTCCAGAGGGGAGGCAACCCAAACCATCCCCTTAGCCCAGAGGTGTGCCACTCCTCGGGCTTGTGTATTCGCATCACCGGGGTCCATGGAAGTCATTTTAGACCTCCAGAGAGGGGGGGCCGGGCTTACCACCACCCTTAGCCCAGAGGTTCATCACTCCTCGGGCATGAAATTCGGATAACCGGGGTCCATGGAAGTCATTTTAGACCTCCAGAGAGGGGGGGCCGGGCTTACCACCACCCTTAGCCCAGAGGTTCATCACTCCTCGGGCATGAAATTCGGATAACCGGGGTCCATGGAAGTCAGTTTAGACCTCCAGAGAGTGGGGCCGGGCTTACCACCACCCTTAGCCCAGAGGGCACCACTCCTCGGGCTTTAAATTCGCATCACCGGGGTCCATGGAAGTCAATCTAGACCTCCAGAGAGGGGGGGCCGGGCTTACCACCACCCTTAGCCCAGAGGTCATCACTCCTCGGGCATGAAATTCGGATAACCGGGGTCCATGGAGGTCTCGACTTAGGTTTTGGAGACATCCAGAGGGGGGCCGGGCTTACCACCACCCTAAGCCCAGAGGGCACTACTCCTCGGGCATGAAATTCGGATAACCGGGGTCCATGGAAGTCAGTTTAGACCTCCAGAGGGGGGGCCGGGCTTACCACCACCCTAAGCCCAGAGGGCGTCACTCCTCGGGCATGAAATACGCTACACCGGGGTCCATGGAAGTCGTTCTAGACCTCCAGAGGGGGGGCCAAGCATACCACCACCCTTAGCCCAGAGGTGTGCTCCTCATCGGGCATGAAATACGCTTCACCGGGGTCCATGGAAGTCAATCGAGACCTCCAGAGGGGGGGCTGGGCATACCACCACCCTTAGCCCAGAGGTGAGTCACTCCTTGGGCTTTAAATTCGCATCACCGGGGTCCATGGAAGTCGTTTTAGACCTCCAGAGAGGGGGGGCCTGGCTTACCACCACCCTAGCCGAGAGGGCGTCACTCCTCGGGCATGAAATTCGCTTCACCGGGGTCCATGGAAGTCAGTTTAGACCTCCAGAGAGGGGGGCCGAACCTACCACCAACCTTAGCCCAGAGGGCGTCACTCCTCGGGCTTGAAATACGGATCACCGGGGTCTACGGAAGTCTAGACTTAGGTTTTGAACACTTCCATAGGGGGGGGCCGGGCATACCACCACCCTAGCCCGGAGGGCACCACTCCTCGGGCTTGAAATACGCATCGCCGGGGTCTACGGATGTGTGGATGTGCGTAAATACTTTGAAAAATTTCGAAATTTTGAACACTTTTGACTTCCATAGTGGAAAACGAGCGTTTCTCCACATAAGCCCGGAAGGCGTCACTCCTCGGGCTTGAAATAAGTATCACCGGGGTCTATGGATGTCTCCACTTAGGTTTTGAACATTTCCAGAGGTGGGGCCGGTCATACCGCCACCCTAGCCCGGAGGGCGCCACTCCTCGGGCTTGAAATTCGCATCACCTGGGTCTACGGAAGTCTCGACTTAGGTTTTGAACACTTCCAGAGGGTGGGGCCGGTCTTACCACCACCCTTAGCCCAGAGGGGTGCCAGTCCTCTGGCTTTAAATTAGAATCACCGGGGTCTACGGAAGTCTTTTTTGACCTCCAGAGGGGAGGCAACCCAAACCATCCCCTTAGCCCGGAGGTGTGCACCTCCTCGGGCTTGAAATTCGCATCACCGGGGTCCATGGAAGTCATTTTAGACCTCCAGAGAGGGGGGGGGCTGCACTTACCACCACCCTTAGCCCAGAGGGCGTCACTCCTCGGGCATGAAATACGCTACACCGGGGTCCATGGAAGTCATTTTAGACCTCCAGAGAGGGGGGGCCGGGCTTACCACCACCCTTAGCCCAGAGGGCACCACTCCTCGGGCTTTAAATTCGCATCACCGGGGTCCATGGAAGTCAGTTTAGACCTCCAGAGGGGGGGCCGAGCATACCACCACCCTTAGCCCAGAGGTGTGCTCCTCATCGGGCATCAAATTCGCATCACCGGGGTCCATGGAAGTCATTTAGACCTCCAGAGAGGGAGGCCGAACCTACCAGCAACCTTAGCCCAGAGGGCGTCACTCCTCGGGCTTCAAACTCCCATCATCGGGGTTCCATGGAAGTCTCGACTTAGGTTTTGAACCGTTCCGGGGGTCACCTCCAGTGAGATAACGCGGAAATCTCACTATATTCATGCCCACAGGCGAACCAGAGCCTTGGGCTTGTCATAGTTACATACGGTGTACCCAAACTTTCGTCTTTTCTAAAGGAACCCTAATGTCCTGACGGCACCGCACTGGAAACCCCCATGCCCTCTGAATTTTTACCTCTCCGAGGTGCTCCGTTTTGGGCTTGCTACCTAGGGCGAAGAGGGTCAGAAATTTTTCTAAGTCCTACTTTAAAACGTCCCACTGGGAGACCACTAGGGTTTGCACTTTGCCAAAAAATCACGGCTGAATGCAATTTTCACGCCTCGCACCCTTTGTCCGTTTAGATTTAACAAAAAAATCAACCGACCCCCCTTTTTAACAACGCTTTGCCGAATTTAGCTCACTTTTCCCGGCCTGGAATATCTCACGCTTGCCCCCCACGGTACTTACCTCCGGGGAAGACACCCCCGTCGCTGCCAACGCCCATGCCCGGCCCAGGCTCACCCGACTCGGCCTCGCTCGCTCCATCGCCCCGCTCCTGACCTCCGGGGAGAACACCCCCATCGCCGCCAACGCCCATGCCCGGCCCGGGCTCACCCGACTCGGCCTCGCTCGCTCCATCGCCCCGCTCCTGACCTCCGGGGAGAACACCCCCATCGCCGCCAACGCCCATGCCCGGCCCGGGCTCACCCGACTCGGCCTCGCTCGCTCCATCGCCCCGCTCCTGACCTCCGGGGAGAACACCCCCATCGCCGCCAACGCCCATGCCCGGCCCGGGCTCACCCGACTCGGCCTCGCTCGCTCCATCGCCCCGCTCCTGACCTCCGGGGAGAACACCCCCATCGCCGCCAACGCCCATGCCCGGCCCGGGCTCACCCGACTCGGCCTCGCTCGCTCCATCGCCCCGCTCCTGACCTCCGGGGAGAACACCCCCATCGCCGCCAACGCCCATGCCCGGCCCGGGCTCACCCGACTCGGCCTCGCTCGCTCCATCGCCCCGCTCCTGACCTCCGGGGAGAACACCCCCATCGCCGCCAACGCCCATGCCCGGCCCGGGCTCACCCGACTCGGCCTCGCTCGCTCCATCGCCCCGCTCCAAACCTCCGGGGCTGGACCTCCACCAACCCAGCGCACCTCTCGAACCTATCCGGCCCACACTTAAGCACTCCTCCTCGGACTAAACCATCCAGCCCGCGCCGCTGGAACGAGCGCCCACTGGAAGACCTGAGCCTCAAAACCGCGTGCATTACGGTTCTCTATCATCCCGGGCTCGGAGCACTTTTCTCGGCCATGGGACCTCCAGGGGGGGCCCCTCATGGCTCCGTCATCATTTCTCTAAGTCTCACTCCGCCCACTGGAAGACCCGAGCCCCAAACCCGCGCGCTTTACGGTTCTCTATCATCCCGGGCTCGGAGCACTTTCCTCGGCCATGGGACCTCCAGGGGGGGCCCCTCATGGCTCCGTCATCGTTCCTCTAAGTCTCACTCCGCCCACTGGAAGACCCGAGCCCCAAACCCGCGCGCTTTACGGTTCTCTATCATCCCGGGCTCGGAGCACTTTCCTCGGCCATGGGACCTCCAGGGGGGGCCCCTCATGGCTCCGTCATCGTTCCTCCAAGTCTCACTCCGCCCACTGGAAGACCCGAGCCCCAAACCCGCGCGCTTTACGGTTCTCTATCATCCCGGGCTCGGAGCACTTTCCTCGGCCATGGGACCTCCAGGGGAGGCCCCTCTTGGCTCCGTCATCATTCCTCCAAGTCTCATTCCGCCCACTGGAAGACCCGAGCCCCAAACCCGCGCGCTTTACGGTTCTCTATTGCCCCGGGCTCGGAGCACTCTTCTCGGCCATGGGGCCTCCAGGGGAGGCACCTCATGGCTCCGTCATCATTCCTCCAAGTCTCACTCCGCCCACTGGAAGACCCGAGCCCCAAACCCGCGCGCTTTACGGTTCTCTATTGCACCGGGCTCGGAGCACTTTTCTCGGCCATGGGACCTCCAGGGGAGGCCCCTCTTGGCTCCGTCATCATTCCTCTAAGTCTCATTCCGCCCACTGGAAGACCCGAGCCCCAAACCCGCGCGCTTTACGGTTCTCTATTGCCCCGGGCTCGGAGCACTCTTCTCGGCCATGGGACCTCCAGGGGAGGCCTCTCTTGGCTCCGTCAATATTCCCCATTTGCCAATAAATTAGGAACACCTCATCCCGGGCTTAGATAAGGCTCACGCCCGCTCCCTACCTACGGGACCTTATTCACCCCAACGCCCTGGTACCCTAAGTCGGCCTGGATTTCACTGTGGACGACCCCCCCGCGCCCTCCGGAGCTTACATTAAAAAACACCACCTCCGGGGCTCAACTTAACATCACCCCGAGGCTCTGGTCCCCTAACTCGGCCTGGATTTAACCGAGCGTCCGCTACTTACCCAAAGGGGAAAATATACAGAATTATACCGATTTTAAAATCGGTTTCGCATTCAACAGCGAGCCGAAATGCTCCGGTGGCCCCTTTAAGGGGGCAGCGAGGGCTGTATTCAAATTAGCCCGAACCCGCGGCCTTCATCGGCCAATCAAGAGGTCCGCTAACCCTAATTAGGCCGTACTTAAAGCCCGCGCCGGGCGGCCGTTAGTCATTCCCCCCCGCCGGACCACATGGGGAAACGGCGTCGACCTCAGCCCGACCCGAGCCCGGCGAAACGCCGTCGACCTCAGCCCGGCCCGAGCCCGGCGGACCTCGGAGGCCCATCGGACGTCGAGACGGCGCACGACTCGGAGGTAGAGGAAGCCGCCGTCCAACCGTCAATTTCGGCTCGAAGGTCCCTCGCTCGCCGGCTTTTCACGAGCTCCGAATCCGACGAAGGCGCTAGGCCTACCGCAACCAAGGGGAAGCTGGTCCTTCCACACCGATTTAAAGAGACATATGTCGGTAAGGCAATTTCTGACTTCGCCGCTTACCAGTTAAGAGCCGACCCCACTCTCAAGGACGTCGAGAACAATCGTCAGCGGGAAAGGCACGTAGCGAGATTCCTTTTGCACTGCGCCCCCGAAGGGTGCACATTTTCGGACATGACTTTCGTCAACCACCGCAAGGTCGCCTCTTGGGCGAAGGAGATGAGCCGGGTTGGCTATTCACTCACCTCGGTCAAAATTTTCCTTCACAACGCCAAGTCGTTCCTAACGCATGTGGGTGCCTTCGCAGCCGATTCGGCCGGCATAACCGCCACGGAATTCGAACGGCTTAGGCTGAGTTTCCGCAAGGCCCACCGGGACCTCACTAGGAGCATTATAGGCCACAGACACCGAGTCAAACGCCTGAAACTTCGAATTATTCCCAGTGCGGATCAGTTTCGGAAATTTCTGGACAGAGCCGAGAGAGAGATTCCAAGGCTCCTGGCCAAGGCTTCAGCGCCCCCGGTGAGGCGTTCGACCCTCAGGCTACTTCAAGGATTCTTGATGGGGACCCTGGCGATAATCACTGGCCACCGGGCGGTGGTGTTCGTAAATATGGAGATGGAAGAACTAAGCCAAGCCGACTCGACCGAGTCCGGATGTGTGGTGTACGTACGTTCGCACAAAACTAGCGGGAGCTTCGGTGACGCCCCCGTTGCTCTCGCTACGAAGGAATTTCACTGGTTGCAGGGTCTGACGCAGGCTTACCCCGCTAAGCCTCGGTTCGTCTTCGAATCCCGGGGCCGGCAGATACGACGCCCGAATGTTCTGTTACGAGCCGCGTGGGGCAAGGCACGCTTGGAGGGACGGATTGGGTTCAACCTAATTCGCACCGCTGTAGCAAACCAGGTGAGGGAAGTACATTTTCAGCCGAATCCGGAGCTCGATCCCTGGGCTAAATTTCTGTTCCCCTCCCTTTGACCCACAGGTCGCTTCCTTAAACCGAGACGAGAGGGGGAAAATTTCTATGGCGATGTGTCATGACGAAGCCACGGCGCAGCGCTTTTACAGAGACCAATTGACCGCTCGTCAGTTGCTGGAAGCCCGCAGACACCGGCTTTCAGTCCTTAATGAATAAATTTTGTGGGTATAAACGATGGTGTATGTGGTCAATTTAAACCCGGGGCTCTGGTCCCCTAACCCGGCCTCATTACCACCGTCGCCCCGCTCCTAAACCCCGGAGGATAAAAACCCCCCACCTCATCACATACCCTCGCCCAGGCCCTGGTCCCCTAACCCGGCCTCATTCCCACCGTCGCCCCGCTCCTAAACCCCGGAGGATAAAACCCCCCACCTCATCACATACCCTCGCCCAGGCCCTGGTCCCCTAACCCGGCCTCATTCCCACCGTCGCCCCGCTCCTAAACCCCGGAGCTTACCATCGGTCACGGTCACTACCTCTGGGGCCTAATTCACCCGAACGCTCTGGTCCCCTAACCCGGCCTAGAAATCACACAGCCACCGATACTTACCTCCGGGAATAAGCCTGCGACCTACTCACAAACACCCATGCCCGGGTTCTGGTCCCCTAAACCGGCCTCTCATTCACACAGCCACCGATATTTACCTCCGGGAATAAGCCTGTGACCTACGCACATCTCCCATGCCCGGGTTCTGGTCCCCTAAACCGGCCTAGAATTCACTAATGGCCCCCTACCTCCGGAGGCTTCCCCCCGGTCTCTACCTCCGGGAATAAGCCTGCGATCTACTCACACACACCCATGCCCGGGTTCTGGTCCCCTAAACCGGCCTAGAATTCACTAATGGCCCCCTACCTCCGGAGGCTTCCCCCCCCCCGGTCTCTACCTCCGGGAATAAGCCTGCGACCTACTCACACACACCCATGCCCGGGTTCTGGTCCCCTAAACCGGCCTAGAATTCACTAATGGCCCCCTACCTCCGGAGGCTTCCCCCCGGTCTCTACCTCCGGGAATAAGCCTGCGACCTACTCACACACACCCATGCCCGGGTTCTGGTCCCCTAAACCGGCCTAGAATTCACTAATGGCCCCCTACCTCCGGAGGCTTCCCCCCGGTCTCTACCTCCGGGAATAAGCCTGCGACCTACTCACACACACCCATGCCCGGGTTCTGGTCCCCTAAACCGGCCTAGAATTCACTAATGGCCCCCTACCTCCGGAGGCTTCCCCCCGGTCTCTACCTCCGGGAATAAGCCTGCGACCTACTCACACACACCCATGCCCGGGTTCTGGTCCCCTAAACCGGCCTAGAATTCACTAATGGCCCCCTACCTCCGGAGGCTTCCCCCCTCCCCCCCCCATGGTCTCTACCTCTGGGAATAAGCCTCCCACCTCATCCCATACACTCGCCCAAGCCCTGGTCCCCTAAATCGGCCTCATTACCACGATCGTCCCGCTCCTAAACCCCGGAGATAATACCCCCACTTACCCAACACCCATGCCCGAGCAATGGGCACCCAACTCGGCCTCAATCACACCATCGCCCCGCTACCTAACCTCCGGGGATAATACCCCCACTTACCCACATACCCATGCCCGGCACCTACCACCCCAACCCCGCATCACCCCACACACCGCACCGCACCGCTCCTAACATCCGGGGCTAACACCTCCAGGAACCTAGCGCACCTCACGAACCTATCCGGCCCACACTTAAGCACTCCTCCTCGGACTAAACCATCCAGCCCGCACCGCTGGAACGAGCGCCCACTGGAAGACCTGAGCCTCAAAACCGCGTGCATTACGGTTCTCTATCATCCCAGGCTCGGAGCACTTTTCTCGGACATGGGACCTCCAGGGGGGGGCCCCTCATGGCTCCGTCATCATTCCTCTAAGTCTCATTCCGCCCACTGGAAGACCCGAGCCCCAAACCCGCGCGCTTTACGGTTCTCTATTGCCCCGGGCTCGGAGCACTTTTCTCGGCCATGGGGCCTCCAGGGGAGGCACCTCATGGCTCCGTCATCATTCCTCTAAGTCTCATTCCGCCCACTGGAAGACCCGAGCCCCAAACCCGCGCGCTTTACGGTTCTCTATTGCCCCGGGCTCGGAGCACTTTTCTCGGCCATGGGACCTCCAGGGGAGGCACCTCATGGCTCCGTCAAAATTCCTTTAAGTCTAATTCCGCCCACTACGAGACCTGTTACCACTTACTACCAAAAGAAAATTAAATAAATAAATAGGGGATTTACTCATTTACCCAACGCCCACCCCTCGGCTCCCTAAACCGGGGGATCGACGTCCGGAGGCATTCGCCCCCTCCAGTCCCAGCCTTCCATCAGATCCGATGGTAGCGAAGACAAGGGGTGCCCCATAGTGCTGGTTTGAGGCAGCGCAGACCCTAGCCACATCCCCATCTTAGCGCCCCCATATAGAGCCCTCTCAATCAGCCGTGCCAGTTAGTTACGTCCGCCCAGGGGACACTCGCACCCGCCCGTTTGCTGAGCATGGGTCTTTAAACCCTCCACAGCGCACGGTATAAGGTTAACGGTGCCGACTTTCAGCTTTCAAAGACGGGTATAAAATTTACAGATTTCCCCGACCGATAGCCGACACACTCCCCGCACCGGCCCAGTGTTGCTGGCATGGGTTGGAAACTTTGACCCTTCGCAGCTGCACGGGATATATGGTTCACGGGAAATGTCCTGTACCAGACACAACCATCGTTTCGGCAAAGCCACAGAGAGATGAGGCGTATAACTAAGGCGCCCGGATGGAGTTTGGCAGAGGCCCGAAGGCCACCTCGCACTCACACTATGGGTTCAGTACGTAATGAATACCTGGAAATGGATTGATTCTCGCCCGGACGGTGCAGGCTAGGGGCCGGTTCCTTCCCTCAATAGGATCCCGACCCTAAGGCACCACCGACTCGGACCTTTTAACGGACCCAAACTGCGGTGGAAATTAGACCGACGGATCGGCTAAGTCTCCCTCGGAACGATTCTGGGACAAGCGGACCCCCTATTACGGGGGGTCCCCGAGCCATAGAGGCTGGAGCACGTGGCGGGGAGGATCGTTCTAAAAGCCGGTATATTTCGGATTAGAAGCCTGCCCCTGGTGCTCCGGGTATGCCGCATTTCGAACGGGCGTAAAGGACGTCCGTTTAAGGGAAGAGAATGGAAGAGAATTTCCTGGCCCCCTCAAAGCACGAGGAGGTCGGCATAGGTTTTACGATTCGCCCCCCGGAGCCTACGGTTAGTTTTCTCGATTTAAGAAGACGAAGGGGGTCGGGGCCCGGGAACCGTAGACCGAGCGCCTCTTCCCCTGCGAACTTCCAGCCGCGGTCCGTTTAAAAAGACCGATGGTGGGGGCATATATTATCCCCACCCTAGCCCAGAGAGGGGTGCCAGTCCTCGGGCTTCGGTATTCGCATCACCGGGGTCTACGGAGGTCTCGACTTAGGTTTTAAACACATCCAGAGGGGGGGCCAGATTAACCACCACCCTTAGCCCAGAGGGGTGCCAGTCCTCGGGCTTTAAATTCGCTTCGCCGGGGTCTATGGAAGTCATTTTTAGACCTCCAGAGGGGAGGCAACCCAAACCATCCCCTTAGCCCAGAGGTGTGCCAGTCCTCGGGCTTGTGTATTCGCATCAACGGGGTCCATGGAAGTCATTTTAGACCTCCAGAGGGGAGGCAACCCAAACCATCCCCTTAGCCCAGAGGTGTGCCAGTCCTCGGGCTTGTGTATTCGCATCACCGGGGTCCATGGAAGTCATTTTAGACATCCAGAGGGGAGGCCACCCTAACCATCCCCTTAGCCCGGAGGTGTTCACCTCCTCGGGCTTTAAATTCGCTTCGCCGGGGTCTATGGAAGTCATTTTTAGACCTCCAGAGGGGAGGCAACCCAAACCATCCCCTTAGCCCAGAGGTGTGCCACTCCTCGGGCTTGTGTATTCGCATCACCGGGGTCCATGGAAGTCATTTTAGACCTCCAGAGAGGGGGGGCCGGGCTTACCACCACCCTTAGCCCAGAGGTTCATCACTCCTCGGGCATGAAATTCGGATAACCGGGGTCCATGGAAGTCATTTTAGACCTCCAGAGAGGGGGGGCCGGGCTTACCACCACCCTTAGCCCAGAGGTTCATCACTCCTCGGGCATGAAATTCGGATAACCGGGGTCCATGGAAGTCAGTTTAGACCTCCAGAGAGTGGGGCCGGGCTTACCACCACCCTTAGCCCAGAGGGCACCACTCCTCGGGCTTTAAATTCGCATCACCGGGGTCCATGGAAGTCAATCTAGACCTCCAGAGAGGGGGGGCCGGGCTTACCACCACCCTTAGCCCAGAGGTCATCACTCCTCGGGCATGAAATTCGGATAACCGGGGTCCATGGAGGTCTCGACTTAGGTTTTGGAGACATCCAGAGGGGGGCCGGGCTTACCACCACCCTAAGCCCAGAGGGCACTACTCCTCGGGCATGAAATTCGGATAACCGGGGTCCATGGAAGTCAGTTTAGACCTCCAGAGGGGGGGCCGGGCTTACCACCACCCTAAGCCCAGAGGGCGTCACTCCTCGGGCATGAAATACGCTACACCGGGGTCCATGGAAGTCGTTCTAGACCTCCAGAGGGGGGGCCAAGCATACCACCACCCTTAGCCCAGAGGTGTGCTCCTCATCGGGCATGAAATACGCTTCACCGGGGTCCATGGAAGTCAATCGAGACCTCCAGAGGGGGGGCTGGGCATACCACCACCCTTAGCCCAGAGGTGAGTCACTCCTTGGGCTTTAAATTCGCATCACCGGGGTCCATGGAAGTCGTTTTAGACCTCCAGAGAGGGGGGGCCTGGCTTACCACCACCCTAGCCGAGAGGGCGTCACTCCTCGGGCATGAAATTCGCTTCACCGGGGTCCATGGAAGTCAGTTTAGACCTCCAGAGAGGGGGGCCGAACCTACCACCAACCTTAGCCCAGAGGGCGTCACTCCTCGGGCTTGAAATACGGATCACCGGGGTCTACGGAAGTCTAGACTTAGGTTTTGAACACTTCCATAGGGGGGGGCCGGGCATACCACCACCCTAGCCCGGAGGGCACCACTCCTCGGGCTTGAAATACGCATCGCCGGGGTCTACGGATGTGTGGATGTGCGTAAATACTTTGAAAAATTTCGAAATTTTGAACACTTTTGACTTCCATAGTGGAAAACGAGCGTTTCTCCACATAAGCCCGGAAGGCGTCACTCCTCGGGCTTGAAATAAGTATCACCGGGGTCTATGGATGTCTCCACTTAGGTTTTGAACATTTCCAGAGGTGGGGCCGGTCATACCGCCACCCTAGCCCGGAGGGCGCCACTCCTCGGGCTTGAAATTCGCATCACCTGGGTCTACGGAAGTCTCGACTTAGGTTTTGAACACTTCCAGAGGGTGGGGCCGGTCTTACCACCACCCTTAGCCCAGAGGGGTGCCAGTCCTCTGGCTTTAAATTAGAATCACCGGGGTCTACGGAAGTCTTTTTTGACCTCCAGAGGGGAGGCAACCCAAACCATCCCCTTAGCCCGGAGGTGTGCACCTCCTCGGGCTTGAAATTCGCATCACCGGGGTCCATGGAAGTCATTTTAGACCTCCAGAGAGGGGGGGGGCTGCACTTACCACCACCCTTAGCCCAGAGGGCGTCACTCCTCGGGCATGAAATACGCTACACCGGGGTCCATGGAAGTCATTTTAGACCTCCAGAGAGGGGGGGCCGGGCTTACCACCACCCTTAGCCCAGAGGGCACCACTCCTCGGGCTTTAAATTCGCATCACCGGGGTCCATGGAAGTCAGTTTAGACCTCCAGAGGGGGGGCCGAGCATACCACCACCCTTAGCCCAGAGGTGTGCTCCTCATCGGGCATCAAATTCGCATCACCGGGGTCCATGGAAGTCATTTAGACCTCCAGAGAGGGAGGCCGAACCTACCAGCAACCTTAGCCCAGAGGGCGTCACTCCTCGGGCTTCAAACTCCCATCATCGGGGTTCCATGGAAGTCTCGACTTAGGTTTTGAACCGTTCCGGGGGTCACCTCCAGTGAGATAACGCGGAAATCTCACTATATTCATGCCCACAGGCGAACCAGAGCCTTGGGCTTGTCATAGTTACATACGGTGTACCCAAACTTTCGTCTTTTCTAAAGGAACCCTAATGTCCTGACGGCACCGCACTGGAAACCCCCATGCCCTCTGAATTTTTACCTCTCCGAGGTGCTCCGTTTTGGGCTTGCTACCTAGGGCGAAGAGGGTCAGAAATTTTTCTAAGTCCTACTTTAAAACGTCCCACTGGGAGACCACTAGGGTTTGCACTTTGCCAAAAAATCACGGCTGAATGCAATTTTCACGCCTCGCACCCTTTGTCCGTTTAGATTTAACAAAAAAATCAACCGACCCCCCTTTTTAACAACGCTTTGCCGAATTTAGCTCACTTTTCCCGGCCTGGAATATCTCACGCTTGCCCCCCACGGTACTTACCTCCGGGGAAGACACCCCCGTCGCTGCCAACGCCCATGCCCGGCCCAGGCTCACCCGACTCGGCCTCGCTCGCTCCATCGCCCCGCTCCTGACCTCCGGGGAGAACACCCCCATCGCCGCCAACGCCCATGCCCGGCCCGGGCTCACCCGACTCGGCCTCGCTCGCTCCATCGCCCCGCTCCTGACCTCCGGGGAGAACACCCCCATCGCCGCCAACGCCCATGCCCGGCCCGGGCTCACCCGACTCGGCCTCGCTCGCTCCATCGCCCCGCTCCTGACCTCCGGGGAGAACACCCCCATCGCCGCCAACGCCCATGCCCGGCCCGGGCTCACCCGACTCGGCCTCGCTCGCTCCATCGCCCCGCTCCTGACCTCCGGGGAGAACACCCCCATCGCCGCCAACGCCCATGCCCGGCCCGGGCTCACCCGACTCGGCCTCGCTCGCTCCATCGCCCCGCTCCTGACCTCCGGGGAGAACACCCCCATCGCCGCCAACGCCCATGCCCGGCCCGGGCTCACCCGACTCGGCCTCGCTCGCTCCATCGCCCCGCTCCTGACCTCCGGGGAGAACACCCCCATCGCCGCCAACGCCCATGCCCGGCCCGGGCTCACCCGACTCGGCCTCGCTCGCTCCATCGCCCCGCTCCTGACCTCCGGGGAGAACACCCCCATCGCCGCCAACGCCCATGCCCGGCCCGGGCTCACCCGACTCGGCCTCGCTCGCTCCATCGCCCCGCTCCAAACCTCCGGGGCTGGACCTCCACCAACCCAGCGCACCTCTCGAACCTATCCGGCCCACACTTAAGCACTCCTCCTCGGACTAAACCATCCAGCCCGCGCCGCTGGAACGAGCGCCCACTGGAAGACCTGAGCCTCAAAACCGCGTGCATTACGGTTCTCTATCATCCCGGGCTCGGAGCACTTTTCTCGGCCATGGGACCTCCAGGGGGGGCCCCTCATGGCTCCGTCATCATTTCTCTAAGTCTCACTCCGCCCACTGGAAGACCCGAGCCCCAAACCCGCGCGCTTTACGGTTCTCTATCATCCCGGGCTCGGAGCACTTTCCTCGGCCATGGGACCTCCAGGGGGGGCCCCTCATGGCTCCGTCATCGTTCCTCTAAGTCTCACTCCGCCCACTGGAAGACCCGAGCCCCAAACCCGCGCGCTTTACGGTTCTCTATCATCCCGGGCTCGGAGCACTTTCCTCGGCCATGGGACCTCCAGGGGGGGCCCCTCATGGCTCCGTCATCGTTCCTCCAAGTCTCACTCCGCCCACTGGAAGACCCGAGCCCCAAACCCGCGCGCTTTACGGTTCTCTATCATCCCGGGCTCGGAGCACTTTCCTCGGCCATGGGACCTCCAGGGGAGGCCCCTCTTGGCTCCGTCATCATTCCTCCAAGTCTCATTCCGCCCACTGGAAGACCCGAGCCCCAAACCCGCGCGCTTTACGGTTCTCTATTGCCCCGGGCTCGGAGCACTCTTCTCGGCCATGGGGCCTCCAGGGGAGGCACCTCATGGCTCCGTCATCATTCCTCCAAGTCTCACTCCGCCCACTGGAAGACCCGAGCCCCAAACCCGCGCGCTTTACGGTTCTCTATTGCACCGGGCTCGGAGCACTTTTCTCGGCCATGGGACCTCCAGGGGAGGCCCCTCTTGGCTCCGTCATCATTCCTCTAAGTCTCATTCCGCCCACTGGAAGACCCGAGCCCCAAACCCGCGCGCTTTACGGTTCTCTATTGCCCCGGGCTCGGAGCACTCTTCTCGGCCATGGGACCTCCAGGGGAGGCCTCTCTTGGCTCCGTCAATATTCCCCATTTGCCAATAAATTAGGAACACCTCATCCCGGGCTTAGATAAGGCTCACGCCCGCTCCCTACCTACGGGACCTTATTCACCCCAACGCCCTGGTACCCTAAGTCGGCCTGGATTTCACTGTGGACGACCCCCCCGCGCCCTCCGGAGCTTACATTAAAAAACACCACCTCCGGGGCTCAACTTAACATCACCCCGAGGCTCTGGTCCCCTAACTCGGCCTGGATTTAACCGAGCGTCCGCTACTTACCCAAAGGGGAAAATATACAGAATTATACCGATTTTAAAATCGGTTTCGCATTCAACAGCGAGCCGAAATGCTCCGGTGGCCCCTTTAAGGGGGCAGCGAGGGCTGTATTCAAATTAGCCCGAACCCGCGGCCTTCATCGGCCAATCAAGAGGTCCGCTAACCCTAATTAGGCCGTACTTAAAGCCCGCGCCGGGCGGCCGTTAGTCATTCCCCCCCGCCGGACCACATGGGGAAACGGCGTCGACCTCAGCCCGACCCGAGCCCG